>NC_044568.1:35108503-35391603 GCF_007565055.1 Rhinopithecus roxellana
GGGGGGGAATTGCATTGGGGGTTAGACATGATATAAATGATGAATTGAGGGTGCTGACGAGTTGATGGGTGCAGCACACAAACATGGCATAAGGATACATATGTAACAAACCTGCACGTTATGCACATGTACCCTAGAACTTAAAGTATAATAAAAAAAGAAAAAAAAAAGAATGAAGAAAAGAAAGATGAAAGACAAGAAATGAAAGAAAAAAGAAGGAAGAGAGAAAAAAAAAGAAGGAAGAGAGAAGAAGAAAGAAGGAAAGAAAGAGAAGAAAGAAAGAAAGAAAGAAGACAGAAAGAAGAAAAAAAGAGAAATAAAAAAATGAAGAAAAGAAGAAGAAAGAAAGGTATTCACTTAAAGACATTAACATATTCACTTAAAAACATATTCACTTGAAGTACATTGTACTTCAGGGAGGTGAGATGGTGTTACTTTTGGTGTTATCGTTATCATCATCATTAATAAATACTGAGTATTTAATAGGTGCCAGTACCGTGCTGGGTGTTTTATATCCATCTAATAGACATTTTACAACAGCACTACCAGTTTGATATGATGTCCAGTTTTCAGATGTGGAAACTAAGGCTAGAGATTTTAGGTAACATGTCCGAGGATACACTGTTAAAAATGCCAGTTGTGCTGGGCTCATCAGGTCTGACGAATGAATTCATTTCATCTAGATCCAAGGCCATTGCTATTTTGCCTTTCATCTAAGAGTGCTATTAATAAGAGCATAAGAGAGAGTTTGTAACATTTTGGATGGATTATAGCTTTTATTCTGACGTGTCTTCCTGGCATGTGTGATATACACTGATTTCATTACACAGAGTGCATTTTCACTTCTCTGATCCATCAGAATGTTTACTTCCTTTCTTTATTTCACTTTTTCTCATTAAGAATGCAAAAATTATCCTGGTTTTCCTTGTAAGATCTATATTGGTTTTTTTGGTGTAACTATTCTTTCCAAGCAATAACTATTTTCTCCTTTATATGGTTATATTTTAATTAAACAATTATAATGTTGCTGAGTGGCAAGAACAGAAATGATATTTCCAATAGATAAGGCTTTGAATCCTGGAGTTGATGATGATACTAGTAATTAAATCATAATCTGTAATATTCAGAAGCTAACACCTCTTCTATAGGTTTTCTATGAAGGATAAAATGAGAGCCCTCATTCAACCATTCCTTCATTTATTCAGCTCTCATTCTTCAGTGACTGGAAAGGCGAACACAAAATATCATATGCAGTGGAACATACACATAGGTTATTATGGCTAAAAAAAGATAAGGTGATTGAACAGGAAAGATGTTCTGGAAACCTTGACCCCTGAGTTCAGGTTTTAGGTATGAGAAGATGTGGCTAAAAGGAGAAAGTTCATGGAAACAGGAAGTATCAATCAGAGCAGAGGGATAATAAAAGCAAATAAAAAAAAGTCCGTAGAAAAATACATTATGGAAGTTTCAGGCAATAGTTCAGAAACAGTTGCCTATTGTGGGATATAAATTTTGAGGCAGCAAGTAGATGGCCTTATGCTATTTAGATGTTAATCTGTGTGTGTTAAATACCCAAAGACTAGAATGATGCCTCACACATAATAAGTACCTAAGAAATCGTATTTCTCCATTTTCTTTCTGAGGCTCCCAGTTTTATATGTTTGTTTCTTCCTTTTTTTCTTAGTCCTTCACTATGACCCACCTAATTCCCTACCAATCGCCAGAGTCTGCTCATTTGAACTGGCGTCCATTAATTTGGACTCCAATCAATGAGCCAAAAGCATTTACCCAGTATTCTTTATATTTTTCGCCAAGTGATTTTCCACAGAAACCCTGTGTCTTCTAAGTCATGCTGGCTGCCCCTTTTTTTTGGCTTTAGGCATGAAGCAGGGTCTTAGGAAGCAATAATTTGGTATCACAGATATCTTTAAAAGATTTTACATTGAGAAAGTTCTCGTAAGGCTGGAAAAAGAATAGGGAACTTGTATACTTTTAAATAATGAGCAACTTGGAATAAGGATTGGAATTCTTGAAAATCAACTAACTCAGTAAATAAGAAATGAGTATATTCATAAATGACATACAAAAATAACAGGAAATATTTTGTTCCTTTCTTAAATTATTTGTTTTATTGTTGGATTTATTAGTGTTGAATGAAAACAGAGTTGTGCAGAGAATGTTGTAAAACTGGGAGAATTTTTTTTTATCAAAGTGGAGTTTTAAAAAGAGATTTGAGGGAGGAGAATTGTTTTCATAAAGCCATCACTCAGGGAGTTTTGAAAGAATTCCTGTGTGCAAATGGGAATTACAATTCTCATTTACCAGATACGCTTTTTTTGGCAAAGATACCTTTGCAGAATAATGTCAGAGAACATTCATTTATTTTTGTTTATGTGTTCATTTATTCAATCACTCACTTCACTTGCAATCATACATAAACCAACTATTACTAGTTGGGTTTTGTGCTAGTTGTTGCGTATATAACAAAGACAGGTTATCACCTTTACCAGATATTAGCATTTTAGATGGGAAGGCAGATTATAAACAAATGATTGTGATTGAATGTGGTGTGTAGTACTTAAGCAGAGGTGGTGTTTGGTTGTCTTGGCAGCACAGACCTATAAGCCACAACCTGCATGGAGAATGTTGGTGTTGAAAGGTGAACATAAATTCTCTGGATGACTATGTGACCGGATCCTTAGGGTGTTATTCTTTCAGCTGGAAGCCTCTATGACCAGTGGCACCTTTGTCCTAGTTTTGCTTGAGCCCACTGGGCTCATTCTGCCTACCTGGCCTGACAGACTACACTTGGCTCATGCTACTGGCCTGCATCCCACACCTCTGAAGTCTGGAACCAGGTGCAGAGTAGCAAGGGGTGCATGTGCAAGTGAGAGCAGGGTCCAGCTCCTGTCACAGCCAGGCATGTCAGCTGCTGTGGCGGGACAGGCAGCTACAGGCACCAGCACAGGTGCTAGCTCTGTGCAAGCCTGTGGCTGGAACAGATGCACCAAAGTGCCTTCTGCTGTGGGCACCCATGTCTGGATGAGGGGAACACAGTGATGCCCAGAAGCTTGGAGATGCCAGAAACCACAGAGCCCCAAAGAGGGTGGCACAGCCCTGGCTCAGGGAGCCCCAGCTCTTCTCTCCTTGTTGCCCACAATGTGGTGAGTTGGGGGACGGGAGTGTACGTGTTTCGGCTCTGTATTACAGCTGTTTCAGTCCCTCCATTGGGTGGGCCCCAAGTTCCTTTCCCCACATTAGTAAGAATGAGGTACATGGATAACTGAAGGATGAGCAAGGCAAAGAGGTGTTTTATTGAGCAACAGTACAGTTCCAAGGACACCCAAAGTGGGTAGCTCCTTTCCAAAGGCAGGTTGTCCTGAGGAGTGTGCAGTCCTCAGCAGAGGGGAGACCCAGAGAGGGTAGTTCCTGTCCTCAAGCAAGTCGTCCCATCATCTGCCGGAGTCTGGCTGAGTCCAGAGTTTTATGAGCTTCAGAAGAAGTGCGTGCTGACTGATCCATGGGCAGCCATGGGTGGGCCCAGAAAAAGCACCATAAGTTCTCACTCCAGGCCACAGGCTCCACCCAGAACTGACAGCTGGGCCCCCAGCTTCAGGTTATCCCTGGCTCGAATTGTGACATCAGCAGAGACCTGTCCCTTTCTGCCCAGGAGCCTGTCTTCCTCCTGCTGACATCTGTATGTCATCCACAGCACCCAGGTTGTTCATGCCGAAGGGCACCTGCAGGCCAGTGCTGAGCTGCCTTTAGCCCCCCAAACCCAAAGTCTGGAGGGGGCCAAGGTGGTAAGGGGCTGGCGTGTCAGTGCCACCCCAAGCATGCACACACCTGGTCAGGTCACAACAGTGCCTGGGCTTGACCACAACTTTGCTCTGAAATTGGAGCTGGCACTGAGAACAGGGAGAGGCCAGGGAGTGGGCACAGCCACTTCTGAGCCTGTGGGGGCAGGGGGCCTTCCTGGGCTCCCCGATAGTGCGGGGATGCCTGGGTCCATGGCCATGACTAAGAGGCTGCAGCTGCACTCAGAAGGATGAGGCCCCTGCCCCGCCAACTCTGAAGTGGGCAGGGCTCCCGCCTGTTCCTGGCTCCCACCGGTTCTGTGGAGCACTCAGCTCCAGTCACTTATCCAGCACTGCAACTGGTGTCTTTGCAGTCCCCCTGCCACATGGGCTGCTGCTGCTATCAACTACAGAGAAGGAGCTTAAGGAATAGTACAGAGTGTCAAAAGTGTACTACAATAGAGCCAAATGGATAAGATTTTACATTATGGAGGGAGAATGATAATTTTGAATTCTTACTTTTTTCCCTCTTAATCCTTCAATATCTCACCTCCACTGCACATTTTATACTAGACATTTGTGAAGACAACTATTGGATCAAGTTCTTTAATTCTTATGTGGCCTTGTGACCTCACAATCTTACAGATGATGCAACTAGCATAAATTAAATAGTTTGTGTTGGGCTCACAACTTAAGCAGGGATTCTGACTCATGTAGCATGGCTAAAGATCGTGGCTTTTGGGAAAGCTAACACTACTCAATCTCTTTGCTTCTTCTGAGCCTTTGCATAAATGGTGATCATCACTGACACTTAACCATGATAGGCTTTGTGCTAGGTATTTTTGTTTCATTTTATTTTAATTATTGTTTTGAGTCAGAGTCTCACTATATCAACCAAGCTAGAGTGCAATGGCACGATCTTGGCTCATTGCAACCTCTGCCTCCCAGGTTCAAGTGATTCTCCTGCCTCAGCCTCCCAAGTAGTTGGGATTATAGGAGCATGCTGCCATGCCTGGCTAATATTTGTATTTTTAGTAGAGATGGGGTTTCACATGTTGGCCAGGCTGTTCTTGAACTCCTGACTTCAGGTGATCTGCCCACCTTGGCCTCCCAAAGTGCTGGGATTACAGGCGTGAGCCATCACGCCTGGCTATGTGTTAGGTATTTTAATAACCCTGATAGTAACAGCAATAGCAAAAACAGCAAAATAGCTACCTGCAATCAGCCATGTTTTGTTGAAGACAATGTTTTAATAAATGCTAAAACTTAGAAATTGTTATTTTTATTTGAAAGATGAAGAATTTTCCAACAATATAGCTTGATGGTGATAAAACAAATGAATATAGAAACCGGGTCTATTTGATCCTAGAGTCCATGCATATCCAACCTCATCGCAGGACTCCCTCCTGCTTAGAAATGGGCCAGTTCCGTCTCCTCACCCGCCTGCTGCCTATGCTCTATGAAGAACCAGAATATGCCGATACCGGCAGTGAAAAAACTGCAATTATTCAGAGACAAGTAATAGCACAAGGCTCAGGAACAATAGCTGGAAAGTGCTTACCAAGGCCCTCAGGGGGAAGCACCCATCAGGCAGCTGCATCAAACAGCACTATCAACTCTCATTGATTTGATTGCCACCGTTATTCAGGTGAAAAGTCGCTCCTCTAAAGCCCTCTCCAAGATACATTCTGACTGCAGACATCCTCAGAAAACTCCCACACATCTCCTTAGCAGCCCACCTGTCACTTCCTTGCAGGGGTTAAGATGCTATTTTTTTTTCCTGAAAATATATTTTGAAGCACTGGAGTCAGGTGTGTTTGGTCTCTGCTCTTCAGCTGTAAAATCTAATAATCATGATTAGGTTTTTTTTTGGCATCAATTACTTCATTAGAGTTACAACGAATAGATAATAGGAAGAATTAAGTAAGGATAATTGGCATGATAAATGAGATAAATAATTATAATGGTAACAAATATTTATTAAGCATTCACTATATGCCAGCCCTGTGCTGACTGTGTGTCACTGAACTCCTCTGAAAGACCTGTTACTTTCTCACTTTAAACATTGGGAAGTTCGTTTAGCATTTATGTGGTTAGGTGACCCCCATATAACTCTTTCCCCTTGAGTGTAGGCAGATCCTGTGATTTACTAAAGGTGAAAGAACTTTTCAGCTATAATTAAGGTCTCAAATCATTTGACTTTGACTTAATCAAAAGGGAAATTATCCTGGTTGTGTCTTACCTAATCAAGTGAGTTCTGAAAAAGAGTGCCAGCTATTCAGCATATGAAGAATACATGATATACTTTTTACCAGAACTTAGCATTCTAGGTAGAAAGGCTCTAGACAAATGATTATAATTCAGTTTGATGTGTAGTACCTAAGCAGAGATAGTGATTGGTGATCTTGGGAGCACAGATACATGAGCTACAGCCTACATGGAGAATGTCAATATTGAAGGATGAATACCAATTTTGTGAGTATACTACAGAGGAGCCTAAGTAATGGTACAGAATCTCGAAAGTGTACTGCAATGCAGCCAAGTGGCTCAGACTGGGGGAGAGAAGTCAGAATTATTCTCTTGCTGGTCTTGAAGATGTGAAATGCCATTAATTCTACAGCTACAAGGAAATAAATTCAGCTGACAACTTAAGAGAGCTTGGAAAAAGATTCTTCCCCAGTCAAGCCTCTGATCAGAATTCAGCCTGACTAATGCTTAGTGGAAGTTTTTTAAGACCTTGAGCAGAATAATCAGCTAAAATGTGCCCAAGCTCCTAATCTGCCCCGGGGAGACTGTAAGAAAATAAATGGATGCCTTAAATCAATTTTAACTGAGGTAAAATTCACATCAAGTTAACCATTTTGAAGCATGTAACTCTGTGGCATTTAGTACTCTCATGTTGTACAACGATTACCACCGTTTCTAAAACATTTTTACCACCCCAAAAAGAATCTCTGTACCCATTAAACAGTCACTCTTCATCCACCTCCTGCCAGCTCCTACAAGCAAATAATTTGTTTCTGTATCTATAGATTTACCTGTTCTGGATATTTTATATAAATAGAGTCATACTCTACGTGACCTTGGTGTCAGACTACATTTGCTTGGCTTCCTGTGTTTGAGGCTTTCTGGCATTGTAGCATATATCAGTACTTCATATGGATATAAAACTTTTTATTTATCGATTCGTTCATCAATGCCCCTTTGAGTTGCTTTCTCCTTTTGGCTATTGTGAATAGTGTTGCTATGAGTATGTGTATATGTATTTGTTTGACTCCTTGCTTTCAATACTTTTGAGTATTTAACCAGGAGCAGAATTATTACATTATATGGAAATTATATGTGTATTAGTCAGCATTCTCTAGCGGGACAGAACTGATAGGATATATATCATATATAGGAGTTTATTAAGTATGTAGTTTATTAAGTATATATAGGATATATATAATGTGTGTATATATACATGTTTATTATAATAATAATAACAAATATATATACAAGTTTATTAAGTATTAACTCACAAGCTCACAGGTCCCACAACAGGTTGTCTGAAAGCTGAGGAGCAACGAGAGCTAGTCTGAGTCCCAAAACTGAAGAACTTGGAGTTTGATATTCGAGGGCAGGAAGCATCCAGCACTGGGAGAAAGATGTAGACTGGGAGGCTAAGCCTCCCAGTTCTGGAGGCTGAGAAGTCCAAGACCAAAGCACTGATAAAAAAAAATGTCTGATGAAACCCACTTCCTCATAGACAGCCTTTCTTCACTGAAACCTCATATTGCTGGTGGAAGTATCTCTTGTGTCTCTTTTATGAGGCACTAGTGCTATGCATGTGTCCTCCATCCTCATCTACCTCCCAAAGGCCTCATCTAGTACATCATCTTGGAGGTTAGGATTTCAACATATGAACTTGGCAGAAGGGATGCAAATATTCAAACCAGAGCAATGGGTGAACACAAAATTTTGGTTTTTATGTGTTGCATTTAATGAATCATTAAACATTTAGCAAGAACAGCATCTACTTGGAATTTCATTTCAGAAGGCTGAATTTGGTGGGGGAAATAGTGGTATGTGGATAGGAAAACCTTGTACAATTTTTTATTTTCTTGAACATCACTAGGCCTCAGTGTCTTGTTCTCCAAAACATTAGTGCACACTAATTTTGCAAGTCCATTTAGCGTCTTTATTAAAGATCAGTTATTGATGACATTTGTGAAGTTTTCGTTTTTGACAGTAGAAATTATAATGCTATAAACATTGCTCTTATTATCCAAATTATTCAGTTCTCTCTACCTTGATGTTCTAAGAATTATGACCAGTTAATATTTACTCAGTTGATAAGCATAACAGTGTTTACTGAGTTAATAAGCATAACAGTGTTTAATGAGTGCTTAGTATCTGTTAGGAATAATTATAAGCACTTTTCTTTGCATTATTAGAGTTATATAAAACGATGCTTCTCTAATTTTAATGTTCATGAGAATCATTTGTGAATCTTGTTAAAATTCAGATTATGATTCAGAAGTTCTGGGGTTGAGCTTGAGATTCTGTGTTACTAACAAGCTCTTACATAATTCTGGTAATCCTGGAGTGAAGATTGTAGTTAGAGTAGCAAGCATGTAAACAACCTTGTTTTGTATATAAGAAAACAGGATTCAGAGGTAAAATAAAGACAACAGTGCTGGGAAGTGGTTGAGTCCGGATCTAAACTCAGGTGCATCCAATAAATAAAGCAGCTACCAAGATGCTGGAAGAGTCAGAGATCAGAGTCAGCTGAATGTGTTTTGAGGCTGACATTGGCCTATCTTAAATGGTGAGAATTTGCTGGGAGGAAGCAGGAGATGGATTTAGATAAGTTGATGGGAACCTCTTTATGGAATTTTTTGAAAACTGCTGAATAATTTTGAGCTAATATAGTCTCTAAAGTTTAGATTTGAACTAAAGTTAATTCATGGAATGTCACGATAAACATTTAGAGCTGAGAACGAGTGTATTAGTTCATTCAGGCTGCCTTAGTAAAACACCGTATACTGAGCAATTTATATCTAATAGAAATGCATTTCTGATAGTTTTGAAAGCTGGAAAGCCAAAGGTCATGGTGCCAGCAGGTTCAGTGTCTGGTTAGGATCCGTTCCATGGATGGCATCTTCTGGCAGCATCTCCACATGAACAAAAAGGCAGACGGGTTACGAAAATGCCCTTGAACCCTGTTACTCCTTCAATAAATGTGTGTGTGTGTGTGTGTGGTGTATGCATGATATATGTTATGAACAAGACCTTTGTAACTATAGTTCAAAAGATACACAAATGACAGAGACTCTTTTATAAGGACACTGATCCTATTCACAAGGGTGGAACCTTCATGACCTAATTACCTCCTTAAAGTCCCACCTCTTAATACTGTTTCATTGGGGATTAAGTTTCAACATGAAATTTGAGGGAACACATTTAGACCATAGCAAAAAGTGACCTTAGGACTATCTGAGTCTTAACTGCTATTTTATAAATAGGAAAACTGAGGCCTATAGAGGAGCGCTAAACGAAACATGTGAAACGTCTCAAGCTAAGATTGAACAGGAGACACCTGGGTCTTACTCATGACGTTTGGTACATTATGGGGCTCAGTAAGAAATTAATTGCAAAGGCAGACTTAACATTGTTAGTAGGATACACTGAACTAGGTTCCCTTTTAAAGAAACGGACAAAACCAGAGGGTATTTTCATATGCTTTACAGCGTTCTGCTTTCTTTGTGTGTGTGGGTTTGGGCTCTATATCCCCACCCAAATCTCGTCTCAAATTGTAATCCCCAGGTGTGAAGGGAGGCAAGTGATTGGATTGTGGGAGTGGTTTCCCCCATGTTGTTCTCCCGACGGTGAGTGAGTTCTCACGAGATCTGATGGTTTTATAAGACTCTTCCGCCTCACCTTCTTCTCTCTCTCCTGCCACCTTGTGAGGAAGTTGCCTGCTTCGTGTTTACCTTCTGCCGTGACTGTAAGTTTCCTGAGGTCTCCCCCAGCAATTCAGAATTGTGAGTCATTTAAACTTCTTTCCTTTGTAAGTTACCCAGTCTTGTGTATTTCTTCACAGCAGTGTGAGAACAGACTAATGCAGCATGTTTGTGTGCTTCCACTGTTTTAAAATTATTTGTTCTTAAAGTTAGTAAATTGCCTGAAAATGACTTTGATAAAATAGCAATATATATTGACACGTTTTCTGGATTAATTTTGGTGTGTGCTTAATGAAACAGCTACGTTGTCTGGGGTATACACTCAGGGTTTGTCATTTCTTCCCGGGAATATTTAGGACATGAACACACACAAGGAGTTTAGGAGTGGAAGTTTAACAGGAAGGTGAGAAGAGAAAGAGAAACAGCTCTCTATAGAGAAAGAGGGGTCTCTCAGCAGGAAATACCTGCTGGCGGTGGTTATGCTGGATTTTGTAGTACAGCTTGAGGAGCCAGTGTCTGATTTTCTAGGGCTCACAGATTGGTTCAATCAGGTATGATGATTAGATAGCATACAGGAAAGGCTGGTTGCCCCACCCTAATCTAATTATGCAAATGAATGCTCATTGGCCCGCGCCGTCTTTTCTGGTCCTTACTGTAAATGTGGCTGGAAGAGAAGGGAAGATGGAGCTGCCATCTTGAACATGTGTAGTCCCTAGTTCCTGCAGGCATTCACCCATGCAAGCTCCCAGCTTGCTTTTCTGTGTCTGCAGCTCGACTTTACAGGCTGCTCTTTATTAGGAAAATGATCTGGGGCTGCTTTTCATTAAAAGGAGAACCTTACCGAGGACTTCCGTACCTTTGCTATCTGCCTAAGTAATTTATTCTTAACTCCTGTATCACTAAGAAAAACATTCTGCCAGAATGAGTGCATGTTGGGTTTGGGAAGGGGGAGTGACAGTCTCCCTTTCACATGAAAATAGCCAACGTAGGTGGTGCAGACATTGGCAGATTCTACTCTAGGGCCATTATTTCAAATTTAAGATTTTTCTCTGTCAGATTTTTTTCATTTGTTAACACACTCAAAGGAGAAATTGGCAATCTCACTTGAGCATAGGAGAACTCCAAGGTGAGTGTTAAGTGTTTATATTGCCTTTGAGTCAGAGGGCTCCCTGCAATCCCATCTGAAACTCCAACACCAAACTGAAACAGATTACCTTAGATACTCTACATAATTTGAGGCAACCAAGCTGAAAGTGATTTGGAACTTTTCTTATTTATAGGATTTGCTACTCACTAAACCTGCAATCATTAGAGACCACTTTGGAGCCCACAGCTGAGCTGGGGAACACCTAATAAGTAGAGTGCTACTTTCTGCTTTTCATTTTCAGAAGCACTGTTAGAGCTAATCTTTAAGTAGAAAAACACATGATTTCAATTAGTTTCTAGGGGTTAGCAACATGGAAACTCATTTATTTGATACCTTAAAGTCTCAGATTGGTTTTATTCACCACAAATGTAGAAGCTAAAAAAACCAACACCTTTCACTATGGTTTGTGTATCTTCTGAGCTATGGTCACAAAGAACTTGTTCATAATAAATACATGTTACACACAATTTGTTGAAGTGGTGATGAGGTTCCAGAGCATTTTAATCACTGACAATTTGCCTTCAGGCATCTTGAGATACTTTTCCTTGGAGAATTATTTTTGATGTAGATTACTGGATCCAAAAAAAAAAAAAATCCCCAGTAAGTCAATGATATTATTGAGGGAGGTGGGTAAAAACAAAAAGGAAAAAGAAGACAATAACACACACCTGAATCACATCCTTTTCCCCTTCCCAGTATCCTACCCTATTATCTAGAAGGGAAGGAAGATTTAGTGTGAAAGTTCTCAGTATACTAGTACCAAGCAGTGACCTTTGTGATTGCAAGTGGCTCTCACCTGTCTGCCTGCCATTATGGTACCACAAAATTCAGGAACTTAATATTCTGGTGGAAGGTCTCCAAAAATAGGTGGTGTGGGGTATTGAGCATTCCACAAGCTTTGCATTTTCTTCTGAATATTTTCTTCTGTGTATCGATTCTTCCATTTGTCCACTAGGTCTTTTCTACATCACTTTCTCAGGCTAACACATAATATCTGTGTGTTGAATGAGCTGGCCACCTAGAATTAATTTGTAAGTGTGATATCATGAATCTCCATTACTCCCTTCTGGGAAAGAGTCATTCTGATGAAAATTTCTTGTGCCCGGCCCTTAACACCTACCT
This sequence comes from Rhinopithecus roxellana, assembly GCF_007565055.1. NCBI lineage: Eukaryota > Metazoa > Chordata > Mammalia > Primates > Cercopithecidae > Rhinopithecus > Rhinopithecus roxellana. Next base: position 35,120,515 of record NC_044568.1, read on the forward strand.
TTCCTGAACATTCCCAATAATTACTTAAACATACCAGACTCAAACACCTCTCTAATCCATTATAGTGCTCCATTTTTTTGTTTAAATCTTAGAAGGCAAATTCTAGCCCTGACACTTATTTGTCCAATTATTCTCTTTATTTAATATTCTCCTTTGCTTGACTTTGGAAAAAAACTTTTTCTCTGAGTCTTACTATCTCTTATCTATAAAGGAGGGAATTGAAATGGTTGTTCTCATAATCTTCTGCATTTCTATCATGTCTATCAAATCATGGTGCTAGGAAAGTAAGGATGAAATGTGATATGCATTACTGGTGGGTGAACATCAAACCTAAATCCAAAACGTATCTCCAAAAAGTCAGTCTGAGGCTGGCAAAATTAGACATGTCCGCATTTCCATAACCAAAAAGCAGAAAATAATCAGTCAAAATACAGCACTGCCAAGCCTACTCCCTTCTCTGATAATTTGTAGCATTTCCTTAATACAAAACAGAGTGAGCCCCAGTTGTCTATTTGGCCTTTGATGTGTGACTACATAGAAGATGTCTCTCCGGCAAGTACATAGTCACTAAATATAAAGTTCTTTGGATCATTGAGATGACACAGATAATTAATTCAGAAAGAGCCTCTTGAGAAACCTGTGCATGAGGTAGAAGAACTTCTGTGATGTGCTTCAGAGAACTCTCATTGTCAAAGTGAAAAGCAGTAGAGTCACAGGAATTTTTCAAAACTGCAATTTGGTAAGAGACCGAATCTACATGGTATTCATTAGCCTGTGACACTCTACCATTAATAATTATCAAACGTGGCCGGGCGCAGCAGCTCATTCCCGTAATCCTAGGACTTTGGGAGGCTGAGGCAGGTGAATCATTTGAGGTCAAGAGTTTGAAATCAGCTGGCCAACGTGGTGAAACCCCATCTGTCTTAAAAATACCAAAAAAAAGCACCTGCTTGTTGGCAGGTGCCTGTAATCCCAGCTAATTTGGAGGCGGAGACAGGATAATTGCTTCAACCTGGGAGGCAGAGGTTGCTGTGAGCTGAGATCGCGCTATTGCAGTCAAGCCTGGGCAACAAGAGTGAAACTCCATCTCAATCGATCAATATCAAAGATTTCCACCATGAACAGCGCATAGACACTAAAAGGCCAAATATAGTTTGTCAACTTTACTTCCTCTCAGATCACTAGGGTTAAAGCCTGGGAGCCATCTCCACTTCTTTTCCTCTCCACCATTTCAGCCAATCAGCTGCAAAGCTCCCAACATTTTATCACACAGATTCACGCTCTTATGACAGCCCCATTGCCGGGGCTTCCATTTAGGTACCATCAAGTGTTACTTGAATTGAGCAATTATTACATCTAATATTTTTCCTTTCCTTCTGTCTTAACCTTTTAAACCTGCGATATGATGCTATAATTATGTCTCTAAAATTACATCTCTGCCTAATAATTTCCCATGGATATTTATGGTTCTTGCTTGGGTCTATTAAACAGTCCTTTCTAGCTTCATCTTCTCCCATCTAACAATCTCCATATCACTGACCTTCCTCTAACCAAATATTTGAGAAACACACTCTTTATTATAAATACCATACATTTCCAAACCTTTTTTAACCTCAGTATATACTGTTGCACAACGATATAACATTCTTTTATGCTTGGTAAATCTTCACATTTAAATCTCTGGTCTGTGAAAAATATGTACTAGGTCTTCAGAAACAATTTGGTGTGCTTTCTCTGTAATGTAAGAGTAACCTGTTGATCCGTTTGTTACTATTCGTAATTCTGGCTACTATGATGAACCTTGAGGGGGAACCCAGCCTAATTCAACTTACAATTCCAGGGCCTGTGCTGTGCCAAGAATATTTCAAGCACTAAATAAATAGTATAGAAAAAAGAAGTAGAGTGGGAAGAAGTAGAAAAGAGCATTTCCAAGAGTGAGAAGAATCCATATGGTGGAGCTTAATGTAAGGCGAGAGTAATGCCCTGAGTTAATTCTGTGTTGCCTTGGCTGGATAGCGTTCAAGAGCATTGCCAGAAGTTGCATGTGGCCTATATTTATGTTCACCAGAGGATCAGTTTCTCAGAATGTTCTCTAAGCAGCTGGCAATTTTCTTGACCGAAGTTGGTTTAAACTTTCTTCTCAACCATGCACAAACATAGCCAACTCATAAGGCACAATGTGGCAGGTACTGTTAATTGCGTCAGACAAAGCCTCTCTGTGAGCAAACACGGATGCAGAGGCAGAAACCTTGGATTGGGGGAGATAGTGGAATATCACAGCTACAACCAGTATTTTGCGGAAAGCACTGGAAGTAAATAATGTTTTGTAGAAATTCATGAAAACACAATAATCAAAAAGTATTCTTGTCCCAAAGGGAGATACGAATGTAATTTAGAAACAAACCTTCTTTAGCAAACAGTAGACATCCTGACCCTAGCTAGACATCATGGTACATGCACAAGAGGACAAATGCTGAACAATATTCTTAGCTTCATTAGCTAATAGCAATCTTCAGATCCTTATATTGAATAAGTGGGGGCTAAGATCCAATTTTACTTTATCCACTACACAAAATTGTATAGTTTCTGTAGAGTGAGGCGTAGTTAGTTGTTTGTTTACATCAGTGGTTCTCAACTGGAGGTGATTTGGCAACAACCCTAAGCTGAGGTTGGGAGAAATGGTGGTATTACTGGTATCTAGTGGGTAGAAGCCAGGGATACTGCTAACCATCTCACAGTGCACAGGTCCACCCTATAACAAAGGAGCATCTGGGCCAGAATAAGTTTGAGAACAGTGCTAAGTTTCCCAACAGTGCTAAGTTTGAGAAGCCCTCTAATAGATTGTTGAGTTGGATAATCTCAGCAATTCCTTTATCAATTTGAATAAAAGTCAGTTGAAAGAAACAACCATAAGAACAAAGTCCAAACAAGGCAGATACCGAGACCTAGTGATTTTATCTGACCAGTGGCTTTTTGATCGTGGTGCTCAAAGAGAGGTAAGTTGTCAACTCTTCCTTTCCTATCTCTTACTATTTTTGCAATTTGATCAGGATTTCCACTCACATATGGATGAGCTGCATTTTATGTAAGCAAGCAAGCAGACCAGAGCATTAGCAAAGATGAGATAATTCATGACCAGGAGGCAGAATCCCATTTGTGGTGCATCTTAGCAGGGGGGGCAACCTACCTAAGACAAAAGAATTCTCTAAGGTGAGATTCCATTCCCTGTATTCTTCAGGGTTCTAGAACCCAAGCATGAAGGAGCACTGGATTGAGAGTCATAGGATTTGAACTTACAATGTCCTGGATTTGCTTCTCTGTGCCTGAGTTTTTATATCTTCAAAATGGATGATCCAGAATGTTTAGATATATCCCCACCTAAACACAGAATAATTTCTAAAGATGTAATTTCATGTGGAAACTAAAAATATCATCCAGCTAAAAGTGGTGTTTCTCTGGTAAAAATAATTGGCTATTTCATGGGCTTTTCCTATTCAGTCACCTGTCCTGAAGGTTTGAGAGATCTCTACAGATCAGAAAGGGGCAAACATCACTGGAACACACATGTTTCTATTCTCCTCTTTCTAGTGCATTAGAACATTATTCTGAAGATTATCAAATATTAGTGTCCTAACTCTTTTAAACAATATGCAAAGTGCTTTTAGAGGTACAGAAATCATACACAAAGAGTGATTCTTCAACTGTAATGATAATATTTATCACCCGGGAAATCTGGTAAAATTGCACATCCACTAGTCAGACTTCTAGAGATTCAGATATGTGAGTTGTAGTGAGCAAATTTTGGCTAGGTCACCATCATCTACTTCCTGCTTTAACCAACAACACCTATATTTTCTTTTAACGGGCCACCCATACCTTCAGTCCTACAGCTTGTCTGAAATTGATCTCATACTTCTCCACTGGTGCATGAATGGATACATCCCTAATTTGGAACAATGCTGGCTAATGCTGTCGGAAAATAGCTTGCTTTTTTCATCAGTCACCTCTTCCTGTCCCTTGAGTGGTATGCAGTTACCTCTGAGGTCTGTAACTCTTTCGTCAATGGCTGGTACATGTGAGGCATTCACCTAAGATAAAACCATGCACAGAGCTTCTCATGTATATTTGAAATAGAAAATATATGGTATATTTTCATGTTGAGCATTTAAAAAATGTATGTATTTTGCAATGAGAGGTATACTCACATTCCCTTAATTTATTCAAAAGTAGATCTTATACTGCTAGCATTTGATACTGGAGTAGATAGAGGAAAAAATACATATGTGCTGTGATTAAAACCCTCAAAATAGTTTATATTATGTTAGTGCTTGACACTATGCTTATGCTGAAAAAATATGTTGGTGCCTATCGAGCGTGTTTTATTTTTTAACACATTATTTTATATGTCAAAGTAGGATTTTGAACTAATGTTCATTACCAAGATTGCATCCTTGAGTGCAGTTCCACCTTATATCTTATTCTGAAGAATTTTAAAGCTTAAATAAGATTCTGGATTCAGAGGTCAACCATTCTATTTAAAATGTAAAAGCACAAAATAATTTATCTTGCACATGATCCAATAATATTAAACTGACATAAGTACAAGTTTAAAACATGTTTTGTTACTGTTAGGAAAATATTGCAATAAACTAAGAGAATCTAGTTCAAACATGTTATCAAATTTGTGACAAAATGTATATTTTGACTTCATTTCAACGAATTCTGCAGAATCAACCAGCTATCTCTCCGATCTAATTTTAACTAGAAAACGTGAATATTGCCAGATATTCCTTAGGAATTTGTTGGAAAATAGGTTCATTAATATTTCTATTCTGTGCTAAGGACGGTGAAGATAAGCTTGAAAACTAGATGCCATTGTACCGCAGGTATACTATAAAATGCAGATATCTCTCACATGACTCAAGATGTACTATGCTTTAGAAAAACAATATGTATAAATGAAATGGGCACTATTAATAAGAATTATTTGTTGACTGTTTTATGTATGCAAGGCACTACTAAGATACATATCCAGCCACTATCTATAATGACCACTGCTTATAATTATGTTTATGAAACACAATTGATGCCAAGTTTTTAAGGACGAGGTTATAAACCAACTTTTTTCAAATGATATGAAATTCAAGAACAGCTTTACTGGGAAAGACATGGCCTACAGGGGTCTTAAGGAGGGTTGAATAATCTCTCTCTCATATATATATATATTTTTCTTTTTGGCTTCCTTACCAAGTCTCTACAAAATCATTGCAAGGTGAATTGGGGATTATTTTCATGGCCCCTAAGACTAGGTCTCACACCTTACCCTCCTTGCCAAGATTTCCCAGAGATGTTCCTGAATATTCATTCCATCAAACAATGACTCCTAATTTCTTTTACCCATGCAAGCCTGGCAATGCAGCAAAAAGCTATTCTTCACTGTCACACACATCATATAGATGAGGTTCTGCTGGCAGTTCAAGATAAGTAATATCTGCTGGAAGAGAGTCAAAGATGTAAATCCCTCGTCTGCCTTATGTACTGCAGACTTGTTTAGCAAAAGACTGTCTGGATGCTGGAGAAGTTGATCTCCTCCAAATGACTTACAAACTTCAGAATCACAGCGGTGTTGAGGAAGGGAAAGAGAGGACAGGGTTATGAGGGGGAAACACAGTGGGGCAGAGGGAAAGTCACAATCACTGTCGTGCTTGGGAGGAACTGTGAAGTAGTGGGTCTGGAAGCAAACTTAAGAGTCAGAAGTTAGAGTTCTCTTTGATGCTTCTATCTGGATATAGAACTTTGGATAAATCACTGAACTCTCTAGTCCTTGGCATCCTCATTTGTAAGGTAGGAATCTCTACCTATGTTACTTACTTCAGCAGGGTGGGCATTGTGAAGGTACCATGATTTTATTGGTGATATAGTTTACACTGCTGCAGCTCTGCCTCTGTTACACAATCCCTCTACAAACGACCCATGTTGTCTTCTTTCATATGACAATATAAATAGCTGATAACTCTCGGAGACACCCCTCTAATGGTATAAAAAAGCAAACTCTAAGAAATAGTGTTGGCAATTAGTTTTTGGAAACTAAACTAATTGGAAAATTAGTTTTATTATCTCTACCCAGGAGTTGGGAGCAGATAGCAGCCAGGATGGTGAATGGTAAAATATGCAGACTCTGTAATCAGATAGACTTTGGTCTGACATCTAACAAACTACTTACCTTGTTAAACTTCCTGGTGATTAATCTGCGGAATGAGAGTGATGATAGCGACTACCTCTTCGGGTTGTTGTGAGTATGAAATGAGATTGTGTTTGGCCCCCATTCTGGCATAGAAATGCTCTCAAAGGTTTGTTGTTGTTAATCTTCTGGTATTTTGTTATCTTTTCCTGTTCTTGCCCGGAGTGTCATGCATTAGCTTTTACTGAAGAAATCTCTGCAGCATTTATTCAGTCCAGCACTTATTCAGAGTTGTCCATACGAGAAGCAGCCCCATAGCGTGTCAGCATCTACAGTTTTGGATCCCTGTCTCAGGAACTTTGGATTGGGTGCTCATCTCTGAAAGCCCTCTTCTTTTCTTTTCATGGTATTCTAATTCATATGTGCTATGTCTCTCAAGTGACAGTCACATGAGTATTTTATGCCTTCATTTCAACTATTCTGGAGGATAATGACATGTTAGTTTGAAGGATCTTACTCTTATTTACCCAGATTTTTTAAAATACAGTGTGATATATGCCACCTAGTCTATATTTTAAGCCAGACTATCAACCACAAATACACCCTTAAAATATGGTGATGTATTATGGATAAAGACGTAGAAACACATGCTTACTTATTTATAAGAGGGTTCTACAGATTGGAGAAAATTCCTTTTATACTCCATGAGTGTGGACCCTCCCTTTCTGAGGTCCGTGGAGCTGCAGGCTCATAGTACTGCTTTGGAAGAAGCTGAGGAGCTCTGGCATGGCTCATATTGCTTTCTTGCTGACTTCTCTGTGTTCCTGCTTTCATTCCATCTTTATTGCATGCAAGACCACCCCAGAAAGGCATATTTGGTTCTCAGGGTCAAAGCATCTCAGAGATTAGAATGACTTACGACCCTCCATAGGGCCACAGTACATACACAGGTATCTGTAGTATTATAATTTCATGGAAAGGGGTTTTGATTAGGGAGAGATAGTATCTAAAAAGGCTCCATAAGGAGTTAATAAAAAAGAAGTTGAAAACCACTGCTGTAAGTCTATTGAGGTTCCCAAAATGACTCACCTGTATTCTCCTACCTAAACACAAGGTTTGGAAACAACTGAGTGAAAGACCAATATGAAGCTGTTATGAACTGAACTCTGTCCCCATGAAATTCATGTTAAAGCCCTCTCAGTGCTTTAGATATGTGACTGTATTAGGGAAAAAAAAGCCTATAAAGAAGTGATTAAGGTCAAGTAAGGTTATAAGAGTAGAGACCTGATTCGGGATGGCTGGTATTTTTGTAAGAAGAGGAAGAGACACCAATGATACACATGCGCGGAGAAAAGGCCATGTGAGGACACAGTGAATGAGAGGAGTGCCATCTGTGAGCCGGGGAGTGAGGCCCCAGGAGAAAGCAAGCCTGCCTTATACCTTGATCTTGAACTTCTGGCCTCCAGAATGTGAGAAAATAAGCTTCTGTTGTTTAAAGCACCCTGTCTGTGATATTTTGTTATGGTAGTTCTAACACAGTAATACAGAACCAAAAAATCAGTTTCACATCATAAAACTCACAGTATTACACACTGCCAGAATGTGGACTTTCTAATATTGATACCCAGAAGTAGTCAGACTTAGTAAGAATAAGTGCTGTTAAACTGCAAAGCTACCCATGTGAGGGCCTGAGCCTATAGAGATTTTGCAGAGCACAGAAAAACCAAAGACCTTCTATGTGAGCAGGGCTGAGAGTAGCTCTCAGGAGACAGGTAGCAAAAGTGACTAGGCAGTGTATGCCCCATAGTTCTCCATCTAAACCCATCAATCACACTAAGTAGCTCCTGCACTCCTGGGAAGCATTGAATGAGGAAGAGAAAGAGTCAGAAATGTGAAATTACTGGAGCTCCCTCCTCATGGAGGAAACATCTGGAGAGGGACCACTTTACCACCAGTCTTTTACAGATCACAGACATAGTTTGTTCGAATTCTCTAAATCTATCTAAAATGAGGAAGCACAACCACTGGAATACCAAGAGGGATCGACCCTTTTGCTATTTTGTCTTTTTGATTCATAATAACCAGCTGGAGAGCAGACTAGTTCATAAACTAGAAATCAGCTAATTTAAAAAATTAAACCTAAGAATGAGTGAGTTAAAAAATAATGGCTAAGATATATTGCTCATGTGCTATAAGTTAGATACTATTCTAACTACTATGCATATGCATTCTCTACTGTAATTCACATGATGACAAATATTATTCTTCCTATTTTTGACATGAGGAAACACTCAGAGATTAATTAACTTTCTCATGCTCATTCAAGTAGTACATAAGGAAGCCTGAATGAAAAAGCCTAGAAGCAGAGAAATAAAGTGGGATGTTGTGTCTCTCACATTTTTGAGTGGCAGTAGTTTGACTTGTGCCTGGACGCATTTCTTCAGTGTCTGTGGTTGGAATATAATAGTTCTCATTAAAGTAAGCCAGGATACCAGAAGCTAGAGAGGAAAGAAGAGTAAAATAATTTAAAAAATTCGGGGGAAATCTATAAAATGACCACATTGAAGAGATTAGAGGCAACTATCAACATAGGAATGTAGAGACAACAGGGGAATGCTGGGCACAGAAAGTAAGAAATTATTATATGATGGCAAGAGTAGATAGTTCATCAGTGGTGATTGCTTAGATTTGGGGTTAATGATCATACTTTATTGACTTTTAAGGGTGAAAGGTGAAGGAGTCTGAGCAGATTCAGAGGTTCAACAGAAGTGGAAGGAACCAATAGAAACCTTAAATCACAACAAAAACAAGAGTGTAGAAAATTCTGGAAATCATAGTACCGCTCCAACATAGTCTTCAACTTACCCAGGGTAGCTTTGTAACACCTGACAATTTGACCTGCAAAAATGAATATGCCAATTTTCAGAGTAATTTATGTTTGCAAGTTACTTTGTTTTTATCTTGAAAACCATCCTATAAATTGCAGGAAGAGTTATTAATCTAATTTTACAAGAGAAGAAACTGAGAAATGACTCATCTGATGTTACACAGCAAACGAGTGAAGCCAGGTCTCTGGCTGGCTGGCTTGCTTGCTTGCTTATTTATTTATTTGAGACAGGGTCTCACTCTGTCATCCAGGCTGGAGTGCAGTACTGAGATCTCAGCTCACTGCAACCTCCGCCTCCTGGGTTCAAGCGATTCTCGTGCGTCAGTCTCGTGGGTAGCTGGGACTACAGGTTTTTGCATACTACCACACCTGACTAATTTTTTTGTATTTTTAGTAGAGGTGGGGTTTCATCATGTTGGCCATGCTGGTCTCGAACTCCTGACCTCAAGTGCTCCACTCACCTTGGCCTCCCAAACTGCTGGTATTACAGGCATGAGCCACTGCACCCAGCCTGACCTGAGAAAATTTTTACAAAATCATTGAGATGGTCATATGTGTTAAGAACTTGCCAACCATTGCTGTAATTCATTTCCTTACAATATACTGGAGTCTAAGGTCTTATATGTGTTGTATACTTAAGTGATTAGGGTAATACCACATTTTGTAAAGGAGGAAATCTTGCAAGGTCTCTTTTTTTTTCACCTGACTCCTTTTTCCTCTCCAAGAAAAACATGTTACTAACTTCTGGGATGTTAGTTGAAGGAGAAGGAGATAATGGACTTATATTTCTCTCTCCTAAAAGAAGAACAGCATATGTGTAAGGAGTGAATGATAGTATAGAAGGCTACAACAATGACTTTGAAGCTGGATCATGCCATTTTGAATTGATAATCCCAACAAAAATAATTAGACCAGCAGCTGCAAGCATTTCAAGGAAGAGTGTCACATATTCTGTGACCCAAGATTCCGTTCTCTCATAGGATATACAAGTGGAACAAGCACCTGACCCTCAAGCAGTTCATAACGCAGTGATATTTATGCAGACACCTGGGCCATGCTTCAGCTATGATGCACCATTTCCAGATGTTTGGAAAAGAACATAGCTGGAGCTTTCTTGATTCTACTGTTCCTGCACTTTCTTTAATGGGGAAGCAAGAATGCCACCCATACCATAGGAGAATGTTGTAATGTCAATATGTTGCTTTTGAACTTTAAACCTTCACAAATGTTCTCCATTATTTTTGCAATGGTGCTTATGTCCCAGAGCTGCATAGGGACCAAGAACAAAAAAGGCAGAGACTACTCCTTAAAAAAGTATTCCCATGACCTTAATCTAGCTGATTTTTCTTATCAGCCCCATAACAGGCGTTAGAGGGGAGGTGATGGTGGATGGGGAGGAAGGGAGATAAAATGAAAGCCTATGTAAAAATGCTAATATATCATTAAGGTTCACAGATGGACAATGAATAAATATGGGTACTTCATTAGGAATTCTGAGGAAGAGAATATCTAGTAAACATCTTTGTGACTGGCTTTTTTTTTTTTTTTTTTTTTTTTTTGAGATGGAGTCTTGCTCTGTCGCCAGGCTAGAATAAAACCTCTACCTCCCGGGTATTCCCCTGCCTCAGCCTCCTGAGTAGCTGGGACTACAGGCATGTGCCACCACACCCAGCTACTTTTTTGTATTTTAGTAGAGATGTGGTTTCACCATGTTGGCCAGGATGGTCTCGATCTCCTGACCTTGTGATCTGTCTGCTTCGGTCTCCCAAAGTGCTGGGATTACAGATGTGAGCCCCTGTGACCGGCTGTGAGTGTGAGTGGCTTTTTATCTCCTCAATTACATGTAGATTGGCATGCTGCATTGACTGTTGGCCTGGATTTCCATCCATAGGAGCTCTCCCCGACCAGAGAGTCCTGCCCTTCCCTTCCCTTGACCTGTTCCTTAGCTATCATCTTCCACAATGATTACTGAACAAATCACTGGACTTTTCTGGATTCTCTGCCTTCATCAGAGATTTAATTTATTATTGTAGTTAGTTTGTTGCCACTTCTTTTCTGCCCCAGTAGTATTTTGCTACTACTTACCTACTGTTTTGGGTTATACAATCTCTTTCACCGTTTTAGGAAGTTCACAGATATTTTCTATAAATATAAATGAATGCATATATTTTCCATTTATAATCTTTGATAAAATTCAAGTTCCACCTCCCCAAAATACAATATTTTCCAGAACTTGTTAAATGAGTAGCAGAGAATTAAAATATTATTTATAAAAAGGAGATTGACATTTCTTCCCCACAAGCCCTCTTTCTCTCATCAGTCAACCCAAGAAAAGACGATCTATATTTTCCTAGTGTAAAATTCTTAGACTTTCCCAGTAAAGATTTTTTTTCAGACAATTTCAGGAGGGAACAGATTCATTTTCAATACACTTCTGTTGTCATTCTGTTTTTCCATTTATATGAGTAACTTAGTCTTTTATTTTCCTCCTCTGCAGTTAAATTTCCTTTGGATATAATAACATTTTCTCTCCTCACTACCTCACCAATCCATACCAAATACTCTCTGCACAGGGCTGTTCATTTTCAATGTCCCTCTGAAAGTTTAAATGTCACATTTGCATTTCACTCAATGTTTAAAATACAAGGAGCTGGAAATGAAATAGAACCATAGGAAAAGGCCTTTCGGTGAAAAGAAAATGTAATAAATCCAGTGTTCTGACCCCAATTACGGGTGTTCAGCCTCGCAAGGCCCCTTTCATTTGTCCTGCTCACCAGCAAGTGCTGAAAAGATTCCCACACCAGACCTCACACTCGGGTCCCTCTGTTCCCGTCGGAGTTTCTGAATGTGGAGTGATCACAGTGTTGAGACATTTGCTTTCAATTTGTCTTTGTCTTCCCTCATGTGAGGCCTTGTAGAAAAACAAAACTAAATCTTTCAGTGACTATACTGGACTTTAAAACTATAAGGATAATAAGAACTTCAGTGTGTTTTGATAGACTGAGAACCACGTCTACCTGTTTTCAAAAGCAGATGTGTTGCCGATGAATAATGTAGCAGTTTTTCTTCCTTCTTGATGGAATTAGCTCGATTATTTGTCATTGAAAAATAACAGGCAGTGAGAATAAAACAGATTGCTCTATGGAAGAGTCTTTACAAATAATGTCTTTGGAGATAGATACACCTAGGGGCAAATACTGTCTTGATCACTTCAGGAGAGGTGAGGTGGGCCTCAATTCTTTTGTCTGTAAAATGGGAACAGTAACATCTGCCTCTAACTTTGTTGAAATAATTAAATGATGGGATATATGTAAATTTTCCTTAAACTTAGTTGAGTAATTACTATACATTCAATCTATTGTGACTACTGTTATTGTAAACAATATTATTTACTAATATTCTGCTACTGCCTTTTTCTCTCCATTGACCTTCTGCCTCTATTGTGAGAGACATTTAAATGGATATCCTATTCCTTGGAAATGCGAACTTTGCTGGAACACGTGTACTCTTACGTGAACTCATAAGTTCAACAAAACTTCAGGGACTATAGTTAATTCATTATTCTGGACGTATTAATTGGAAGCCTATTCTATGCCTCATATTTTTCTACATAATGAACATTCAGTAATGAACAAGGTATATGAATTTTGTACCACTTATATTTTAGTGGAAGAAGACAAGGAATAATAATTAACCAAATGATCAAATAAGTAATTTTATTTTATTTTCCCCCACCCCTCGCTCTGTCGCTCAGGCTGGAGTATAGTGGCCTGATCTCGGCTCACTGCAAGCTCCGCCTCCTGGGTTCACACCATTCTCTTGCCTCAGCCTCCCGAGTAGCTGGGACTACTGGCGTCCACCACCACGCCCGGCTAATTTTTTGTATTTTTAGTAGAGACAGGGTTTCACCGTGTCAAGCCAGGATGGTCTCGATCTCCTGACCTCATGATCTGCCCGCCGTGGCCTCCCAAAGTGCTGGGATTACAGGCGTGAGTCACCGCGCCCAGCCCAAAAGAAGTAATTTTCTACAGTAGAATGTGTTATAAAACAAATTAAAACAGAAGCATGCAACTGGGGTTGCGGTAGAGGGGGGAAAGAATCATTTGCAATTTTTAGTCATAGGAACAGCCCCATGTTAGAGATGATTTTAAGTTTATTTCTGAATTTCAGGTAGGTTCTAGTCATAAGAAGCGTTGGTTTGGGAGCCAAGGTCATGCCAGACAGGAATAGGCAGAGGAAGCTCCTGAGATGACTCTGGACATAGGACCAAAAAATCTGAGGCTACTGACTTGGACAAAGGGGTCTTGAGAGGTGAAGAGGAGGAGTACATAGAGAAATATTGTGTCAGCCTTGATAGAACACAAGAAGGGATTTGTATTTTCTAATACTTGGAAAAGGCGGAGGGGGTGCCAAAATGAGATGAGTAAGTTGACTCTTGTTGGCATCCACTTGTGACGTGATAATGCCTTGGACCAAATGGTATCCAGGAACGTAGCTGGGGAATAGTTTCATAATATATTTTGGAGCAAGAACTAAGAGGCTTCATTGCATTGATGTGAGGAATAAGAATGAGTGAAAGAGAGGAAAAATGAATTGATCCTAAATTATTTCTAATCATAGAACTAAGATGAGAAATTTTTAGAAAAATAATCTCAACTATAAAGTTATGTCTGGTTATGAAATCAGAAGCTTGGAACTTGAATGCCAACTATTTAACTTACTATGTGGCCACAGCCAAACAATGTAATGTCTCAACTTTCATATTCTACAGAATGGGGATAAGAAAACTGCATTTACCCAAAGGAGGTTTTTTGAGCAAAATAAAGTTTTTGTAATTTTATGAAAATATTTTTGCTGAGTGTTCAATATGGACAATATGCTGAGCACTTTTACTATTTAATTCTTAAAAAAGCAACATAAGGTAAAGAATATTATTAGTCCTATTTTACAGATGCTAAAACATAGGCATAGAAAGTAAAACTGTATATTTGGTCAAATAGATATAGATTTATTTCCCATGCATTTTTGAATCCAGTCTATGACATCACCCATAACCTACAATACTTCTTAAGTCCTATAAAGTTTGCAGAAGTGTATAGATAAAAATCATCTTTAATATTAATAGGAATAATATTAAAGTATTTAAATAGAAAAAAATCAAAAATCATAAGAGAAAAGATATATGAGTACAAGTTCAAAGTACAGCTTTGGCTGAAAATGGTTACTATGTAATGGGAAAGCGACCTGGAATGAAATTATGTGATACATTATCTTAATCCTTTCAATAAGAAAGAAAAGATATAGTGTGACATCAGTGACAGTATCTGATATTATTCGCTATCTCTTATAGCACCTAGTAATAAGTCCCTAAATGGGTGTTTAATAAACTTATAGAATACATAAATAGATCTTTTGGATGATAAATTTTTCCACAGTATGAATTTCTGAAGGATGAAGCTTTTTTTTTTTTCTCTCCTTATGTTGCCTTCCTTCACAGTGTTTGGAATAGTAGAGATTCATCGGATTTATTATTTATCAAATATGTTCTTGCTGCTAGACACTAATGAGAAGGAACGCAAATGCAGATGACTCAAAAGTGCAAATGAGTCAATGACTCTTCTTGCCATTATCTTGAGGCAAAGCAGTAATCAAATGGTTGGAAACTAGGGTCAGAATCTTACCTGATAGAGTTTACTCTCTTGTTTTTGTTGTTGGTTTCATTTCCTAATTGGGTAAACTTTTGTTTAAAAACCTGGGATCCCAGAGCACATGGAAGCTTACAGCCTTCACAATTTATATAATGGATTTTACCTATAGCTGTGTTTTGTATTCTTATTGCTGAGTTTTGAAATGGTATATACCCAAGAGATACCAAGATATTTCATTGGAGAGTTGGGAAATAAAGTCCAGCCAATCTCCTTTTTGCCTCTCTGCCCCCTGACTAGGTCACATTTGCCTGGTATATGACCTTGTTGTATATTTTTATCTGCATTAGTACTTTTCACTATTTGTATCCTTCTTATTTACTTAGCTATTCAACCATAACACCTGTCTCCATCCTGTACTTTATATATTCCAGGAGTCCAGGAAGTACAGTATGCTTAGCTACAAATTTGCCTTGTCTGGAACAGAGTCTGACATAACATGTGCTTGTTAAATAAAGGAGAGATGCCCATGGCACTGGGCCTTTACTCACATTTTCCTGCCAGAGAAGAGTCTAATTCTTAAAAAACAAAAATAACAGGGTGTAAATTGCTATATTAGAGGAGGTATCAGCTATCGCTGCTCTACAGCAAATTACCCCCAAACCTAGTGTTTCAGGATAACAATCATGGTAGCATCTTTCACATTTTCTGCAGGTCAGGAATTTGAGAAAGCTCAGGCTGGTGATTCTAGTTGTGGGCTGTAGTGAGATGGGAGCTGAAGGTAGAACAGCAAGGGACTGGGGCAGGTGGGGGCTGGCTGTTTCCCCTCTCTTCATGTTGTCTTGGATATTCTCCATATGATATCTCAGCATTAACTAGTTCAGGCTTCTTCACAGTACCATGGCTTCAGGACAGTCAGACTTATTCCATGGTGGCTCAGTTCTCTAGTCCGAGTCTTCTAGAAAATCAGTTGGAAGCTATATCACCTTTATGACCTGTGCTTGGAAGTCATGTCATGTTGCTGTGGCCATAGTCAGCTAGTAGACTATTTACTAAGGTCAGCCAGAATCAAAGAGAAGGCTTATGACGCTCAACTGTTAATAGGAGTGTCAAAGAGTTTATGAATATGTTTGGAAGTTACCAACATGAGTTACATAAAGTATCAATTTCTCTGTCCTGTGCTTTTCTGAAATTCTTTTTTTTTTTTTTTTTTTTTGAGACAGTCTTGCTCTGTTGCCCAGCTGAAGTGCAGTGGCACGATCTGGGCTCACTGCAACCTCCCCCTCCCTGGTTCAAGCAATTCCCCTGCCTCAGCCTCCCGAGTAGCTGGGATTACAGGCACATGCCACCACGCCTGGCTAATTTTTTTTTTTTTTTTTTTGTATTTTTAGTAGAGACAGGGTTTCATCATATTGGCCAGACTGGTCTCAAACTCCTGACCTCAGGCAATCCGCCCGCCTCGGCCTCCCAAAGTGCTGGGATTACAGGCATGAGCCACCATGCCTGGCCTCTGAAATTCTTATGACTACGTTTCTTTTATTTCCCCATTTAACTCTTTATCCTACTTCAGGAGACCAGAACTCTTTATCCTACCACAGGAGACAAAAATGTGTATGCTGATAGGGCAGGCACTATTCGTCAAACAAAAATTACCTACTTGTGTAGTAGATAGGGGGCCAATTTCTATGGGACACTTCACAAAGGGTAGATAAAATTTGAAAATGTGCTTGGTGACTTATTTCCTTTCTACTTCCTTTCCCCACAAACCCTTAGGCTGCAGCTCTGTTAGGCTGGGTTATTTCAGAGGAAAATGCAAATGAGCAGAGCTGTATGAGCTGGTAAAAGGGGAAAGCCTCTGTGGGGATCCCATGGTGAGTGGGAGAAGACAGATGTGTTAGCAGCTGTTCTGCTAGATAATGAGTCAGCCCCCAGTGCACACGGGTAATCGACAAGGCGGCTAATCCATTCACAGACAATCAAGAATTGACCATATGCCACAGCTGGACTACGTGTGGAGGCAGCTCATAAGGAAAGAGGAAGAACAGGAATTTGACTATTATCTTAAAAAAATACTCATGATACAGATAATAATGGCCCATTAGCATAAGTAATGTTTGTGTTTTCCAAAGCTTTCTTAATTTGCTTTCTTGTATAACAGGCAAGATAGTTTTCTTTCCATTTTTTTTCAAGATGGAAATGCTTGAAAAGACTACCATTTACTACTACACATTAAGTGTTTAGACACAAGATGTACCCAGAACTATAGAAATAATTGTTATTTCACTTAGCAATGCAATTCTTATGCAGTGTGATATTAATTACCTACTGTAAATCTAATAAAACATACCGTTCAATTGCAAGTATGTTTTTTATTACTCAGTGCATCTGCAATTCACAAAAATATGTTAAACTCACAGAATCACTGTCCTCTTCCTCAGGAATGAGTTTCATTTTTTGGTTATCTCATGTATTTGCATATTAAAGTTACAATTTCCTCAATATCAAGCATGCTTGTGAAAATTCCGATTCCCAGAATCCTTAGAGATTCTAATTTAATTTTGAGAAGGACCAGAGATCTTCAAATTTAAACAGACACTCTGTCTCTGGGATTCTGAGAAACATTTTGAGAAACATTTTTCTATTGCAGTGGTTCTCAACCTGGGGTAATGCCCACTGCCCCATCCCCCCACAGCTGACATTTGGCAATCTCTGGATGCTTTATTTAGTTTTTGAGACTGAGTCTCACTCTGTCACCCAGGCTGGAGTGCAGTGGCACAATCTTGGCTCACTGCAAGCTCTGCCTCCCAGGTTCACACCATTCTCCTGCCTCAGCCTCCCGAGTAGCTGGGACTACAGGTGCCTGCCACCATGCCCGGGATTATTTTTGTATTTTTAATAGAGACGGGGTTTCACCGTGTTAGCCAGGATGGTCTCAATCTCTTGGCCTCGTGATCCCACCTCGGCCTCCCAAAGTGCTGGGATTACAGGCGTGAGCCTGTTGTGCCCGAAGTCGTGAGACCCCAGTAAGTGATGTCCAGAGTCAAAGCCAAATAGCCGGGGTCGCTTTATTACCAGTTGGAACCCGGACCTCTCCGCTTTATACAATGGCAGGTAAAGAGAGAGGCCCCGGCTGCTGTTTTAGGGTTTCTTTTATAGCGAGGTACAAACAAGTCACAGAGAAACAGTAGTTACAAGCTTATTATTGGTTGCATTTAAAGTTGAACATTCGGCAGTTTCTGGTTGGTTCCCGCCTTTTTCACAACCTCAAACGGCTGGGGGTTTTCCAGATAAGTTGTTTGTGTGAGCCTGGGGGGTGGTCACATGCATGTATGTTTAGAATTTTTCCCTTAGGGGCTTTCTATCTCAAGCCACCACGCCCAGCCTCAATATCTTTTTGTCTGTCACAACTTAGGGTTAGATGCAACTTGTATCTAGTGAGTAGAGGACAGCAGTGCTAGTAAACATCCTACCATGTATAGAAGAGCCAAAGTGACCCATGTCTCACCTGGAGTGTGAATAGTGCTAGGGTTGAGTATATGTGTGTTTCACAGGGACTAAAAAAATCAGTCACATAGAAATAGTGGTTTAATTACTACTCCATGAAATATAGACATAAATAATACATTTATATATCTCATACATTAATATTATGTTTTTAAAATATTATATATCAAGAAAAACATTTATGTGCAAATAGCATCTCTTTTTATATTAAATAGTATAAACTTAACTCTTTCCTGAAAAATATATTAAAAATTTTAGCTGCATCTCGAAGTGCTTTATTTTGGTAAATTTCAGCTACAAGACAGGAAACTAAAGAAGTTCCTTATATTAGAAATGATTTTGAATTTCCTAAGATAGCACAACCATTCCCAAAGTCAGTCCCTCAATCCATAGATACATATTGAGTTAAATAGGTAAATTTAGAAGTTGTGAAATATGTCTTTAAAATATTTTAAAATCATATATTTGGAAAAGTTTAGTCTAAAGTGTACTCATATGTATGTGACTGATTATTGCCTTTTAAACTGTACTACTTGGGGCTGTCACCTACTATACATAAAATATTTTGAATATTCTGAAATTTAACATTTATTTCCATTTGTAGTAGAAAAGTCGAGACTGGAAAAAGACAGAATGGGACATCCTATGAGTTCAATTAAACATTTCTTATTTAGAAAAGGAAGATTAAAAAGAGATGATAATTTGTTTTTCAACTGTTACCTATACTTGCTGATATGGTTTGACTGTGTCACCACCCAAATCTCACCTTGAATTGTAGCTCCCATAATCCCCATGTATTGTGGGAGGGATCCTGTGGGAGGTAATTAAATCACAGGAGCAGGTTTTTCCGGTGCTTTTCTAGTGACTGTGAATTAGTTTCACAAGATCTGATGGTTTTATAAAAGGCAGTTACCCTTCAGACTCTCTTGCCTGCCACCATGTAAGACCTGCTTTAGTTCCTCCTTCACCTTCTGCCAAGATTGTGGATGTCTCCCCAGCCATGTGAAACTGTGAGCCCATTAAACCTCTTTTTCTTTATAAATTAACCAGTCTTGGTATTTTTTATAGCAGTATGAGAATGGAATGATATACTTGCCATCCAATATTTTCTCTGCTGTCCAGGACACCCACATTCTAAACATCAACTAGATACCCCCATCAGATAACTCTCAATAAACAGTGGAATTTTCTCTTATCCTTTCATCCAGGCACCAGGTTGGTAGAAACAGACTTTATTCTGACAAATTATGGCTATTCTAGTTATAGTAGCATTGGAGTTCTGTGAGGTTTGTACAAATGGACAACTCTTGGGTCACCTCTGAAGTTTATTTCAGTAATCATCTGATCATTCAACAGTTCTTGATTGAGTGAGCAGTAAGCGTAGGCTTTCTTCTAGATGCCATCAATGAGTGAATAGGAGGGCAAAGTTTTGATCTTTCTTGGGCTTAATGAGCATGGAAGGCAGCAAACAAACCTGTACATATATGATGAAGGAAAATGTGGCAGGATAATGAGATACGGTTATGTAGAGAAGTGGCTTTTTCATGTAGGATAGTCAGAGGCCCCAACTGAAAAAATTGTCTTTATTTTTCTGTAGAAACCTATTTTGTCATAATTCTTGATTATTCCACTCTTGAACACTTCCAGTGTGACTATTTCCTTATTCCAAAAGTTCCTTAATGTGTCTAATTGGACAAATACAGTAGAAATTCCAGAGAAGACCTTTAGAACTGCCATAAGAAATTCCAGAGAAGGGCTGGTGTGGTGGCTCACGCCTGTAGTCCCAGCAATTTGGGAGGCCAAGGCAGGCAGATCACCAGAGGTCAGGAGTTTGACACCAGCCTGGTCAACATGGTGAAACCTCATCTCTACTAAAAATACAAAAATTAGCCGAGCATGGTGTCAGGCACCTGTAGTCCCAGCTACTGAGGAGACTGTGGCAGAAGAATTGCCTGAACCTGGGAGGCAAAGGTGTCAGTGAACCGAGATCACACCACTGCGTCCAGCCTGGGCAACGGAGTGAGACTATTTCTATATATATATATTCAAGAGAAGGTGGACAATTCAGGGCAGTTGAGACCCTAATGCTGCCTTCTGATAAGAGTGCATTTGCATCTATAAACTCATCTTGAAGAGACCAGACTCTAATTATTCTCTCTGCACAAGCAAATAAGTTCAATTTTCTTGTATTAGTATTCAAACCTCATGACGTAGTGAGATAAAAATTTAGAGTTTTAAAAAAATAAGCTGATTTGAAATCTTGACTCTATCACTGTAAATTTTGGCAAGTCTTCCTGAATTCTATGATTTATTTATAAAAAGAAGATAAAGCCCTAGTGCCAGCCCCAAGCATCATTTCACACAGTTGAGTTACATTTTATAAAACTTGCTGTTGTTGCTTCCTATGATATTCCATAAGCATGAATACCCTTCCACCCTTCTGCTTATAGTTCTCAGTCTTATTTTCTGTAAATATTATTTATAAATTATTGATTCTTAACATTTTGTCTGCAGTATGAATCCCTCTCGTCAGCTGTTGACCCACGTATGAGTAGATGTGTGTGGGTTTGTAAATGTAAAATTGTCCACTTGGCATCTGCTCTTGAATCACTTAGAGTGATGCCAAGCTTAATGTGTTCAAAACAGAACACTTCATCTTTACCACAAATTTGATTTCCTTATAGTTGTCATCTTTAGTAAAGTGTTCACAGATGCTCCAAGTGCTTCTATGCACTTTAAATCCTCAGTTCGTCTTGAAACCCCTGAAACCTAAGCTGTCATGGGGACTATTGCAGGAACCATTCATCCAGTACACTCCTTGCCATTCTTGCTCCTTTTAATGCAATATTGTACACAGAAGATAGAATGATCATATAATACAAACCAGTGTCAATTAATGCTTTGCCAGTGGTCTTAGAACCAAATACAGAAACTTTCACGTGACATTGCTAATCTGTCTTATGTGGTCGGCAGGATCTACATTCTTATTTCCTGCAACTCTTCTTGCTGTTCATCATTCTTCAAATGGGTTACCTCTCAGGCATTTCACATGTGCTGTCTTCTCTATCTGAAATGCTTTTCTCCTGCCTGCTGGTTGTGACTCAGCTAATTCTTTTTTTAGATTAAATGCTTCTTTTTCAGGGAGATTTTTCCTTCCACCCCCCTGCACCTCTAGTTTGAGTTGAGTTCTGTAGTTAGAAAACTGTTTCTTTTACATAGCTTACCACAGCTATACATATTTTGTTTATATGTGATATTCAAAGTATGTCTATTTATCCCGTGAGAACATACAGTTGCTAAGGGGAGAGACTATCTGTTTTGTTGACTGCTCCATTGCACACCAAGCACGCTGGCTCGCCTATTATATGGTTCAATAAATGCCTTTGAAGGAACACGTAATAAGTCCTTGCTAAATCTAGCCATCCTCATTATTATTTTGAGTAACCATGACATCTTTTATACTAAAAGAACTGTTAACTTAAAACAGGATGCTTTAATGCAGTTTTGCTATATTGCAATGATTTCAAATCATCGTAAATCTTCTTGTAAATAAGTGATCATATAATTGCTGATTTGTTTCATCATGCTTGTTTTGAGACCTGTAAGTCTCCATTTGTGAGATGCAAAAGATTCAAACCTAGGAGAACTTTGCTTTTGCCCAGGCTTTGAAGTACGTTAAGTCTGTGGAGTTAACATGTATCAATCAAAGATTTCCTCTAAAATAGACAGTCATCATAAAAAGAAAGGAGGTGTTTGCAAAAAAGATATTTCCAGGAGAAAAAAGACACTTTTTCAGTGCAATATTTTTAACAATCCAAGGACAAATCTGAGGGTTGTGGAAAATTTCTGTAGCCAAGAGAGCAAAGAAAAGGTCACTAAGTTATTTTAATTAAAGCAATTCATTTGAGGACATAGGGACAAATTCTATGGAAAGTAAAGCCCCCGGATTTCAACTCTGCTGTCAGTGGTAGACTCCACCTCTAAGTGAGAAGGGGCAATTCATGGTGTAAGCTAAGAGCAAATAACTTTAATTAAGCCTGGCTCAGGGGACCAAGCTTGGGAGACCTTTTTAATAAAAGAGATCACATGAATGAGGAAAATTTTATTCATAGCCTCACCAGGTTATTTCCCCCCTCCTTTTGAACTGCTTTTGACAGTTTCTTAAACATATTTGAGGACAAAAATAGATGAAAGAAAAGCAATTCTGACCTATGGCATTAAATTTATGAAATAAAAATTGGTGATGTATTATAGACACTTCACTGACAAGATTCACCATTCAGAATAAGATAATGTAATAGTTTTTTAGTCTATGATACTTCCCTATGCCAGAATCATTGTTCATCCTTTCTTTCTCATTGTAACAAATCCACTTAACAAGTAGTTATGGAGTATTTATTGTGTTCCAAGTACTTTTCCAGATTCTGGAGTTGAAACAGTAGAGAACAAATTTCAAAATTATGGAATATATGTCATGTTGTATAGAAACACATACGGTTTTTAAAAAAGAATAAGTTTATATTAGAACATATATGGTATAACGTAAAATGCAAAGCAAAATTAAAATTGCAGATAAACATGCTGGGATGGGTCGATGTTTGAGAGAAAGACTCCAATAAATCAGTTTTACAAACCTTCACCTCTGGACTTGTGGTTGTCAGAAATTCCTAAATTCTGGGTGTACCTTTCTTATTATATTGAGCTAATTTACTCTTGGAGTGATAATCTCTCTCTCTGCTCACATTTTTTTTTACATAGCACATATTTCTAAGATATTCATCTGGGGCTAGAGACACAATCCACTGTGTCAGGGCCATGTAAGACAAATGTTGTATGATGTTCAGTGTTTGTTTTGAGATGAAGTCTCACTCTGTCACCCAGGCTGGAGTTCAATGGCATGATCTCAGCTCACTGCATACAACCTCCACCTCCTGGGTTCAAGTGATTCTCCCACCTCAGACTCCTGAGTAGCTGGGATTACGGGTATGCACCACCACGCCTGGCTAATTTGTGTATTTTTAGTGGAGATGGGGTTTTGCCATGTTGGCCAGGCTGTTCTTGAACTCCTGACCTCAAGTGATCTGCCCACCTCGGCCTCCCAAAGTGCTGGGATTACAGGCATGAGCTACTGCACCCAGCCCTCAATGTTTGTTTCTATGAAACATTATTCTCAATAACTAAGCTCATCAGCAGCAGAATCAAGAAAGTCATACTTGATGTATCTGGCCATTCAATGTAAATATTAAGATATAATGTGAGCCATGTAATTAACATGTAGAGAGACACACCTCTGTGCAATAGTATATTTCCATTACACAAGATATCTCAGCATATAGTTGAAAGACATGCTGGTTCACTAGAGTTCCCTGAAAACCAGTAAATACACACAAGCACATACACACCACCCTTTTATTATTAAAAAGTACATGATTATGTACAGTGGAAAAACATTAGACTTGAAGATAGGGAATCTAGGGTCAGATACTGATTTGCTAGTGAGGTGCTAGGGAGACACTAGTGAGATTACAAGCATGTTTATCTTCTCTGTCAAATGGGAATATTTACATTTATCTCAGGTATATGTGAAAGAAATAAATTACTTTGGAACTTCTCCCCAAATTTAAGCAGATAAGTAAATGTTAGTGAAATTGCAGTGCAGCTACTGAGTCTAATTTTTAAAATAGCATGGCCAGTAATGAGAAACGTGTTAGGAATCACATTCCTAACTTTACGACTAGAATGAAAAAAAAGGTGTCAGAAGCATAAAGTCAGAGCTAAATATTTTTCATGATTATTCATCAATCAATACGAAGAAAAGCAGAAATCTCTGAGCCCTTCAAAATGTTTTATTTGTTTATTGTTATTTTGAAAAAGCAAATCCCATGTTGCTAAGAGGAAATAAATATCTGGTTAAACTGTATGCTGTGGTACATCTTTTTAATTGAGAAAGCACAATTGATTTGGATTCTTGTTAATCATCACTTTTGTCAACAATTAATAGAGCATAAATTATAATTTTGATGTGTCAACATTAAACCCATAAAATCTTGTTAACAGCTGGCATAGTTGTCTCGTAAAATGTTAGCCTGCTGGATAAATATGTATTTAAGAAGACAGAATGTGTGGCCTTCCCAGAGCCATGCTTCTAAATGTTACAGCAGTTCTAACATACTTTCAATTAAATAAAAATTAAAGCTCAGAAAATGTCACAAAAAGGTAACCTATTATTTGATCATTAATGTTCTTATGCAAAGGGATATTTACAATTGTGCATCCAGCAGTGATCAACTCCCCTCTCTAAGTTCCATGAAACTAAGGTTTAAGATAATGTTTGGATAAACTTTGTCACTTTCCAGGTAGTTTGTATCCTGTATACAACCTCTGATTTTGATTCCAATGCAGTGCTTAGAAGAATTTGTAATGAGGTTTCTTTTTCTTTCCTTTTTTTAAGTTTAGCAAAAAACATATCTTACGATTAGCATTAGTTAAGTTCTTCGTCAAGATTATGAAAGATCACCTTATCAAAGATCATCTTGTCCACATTATAAAAGACATTCAGTGGTGAATTTGTTAATCTCTTGCAAATGGATATACCAGAAGCACCTGTGTGAAATATAGAGATAACGGATCACATTGGATCCTAAGTGTTCATGGCTCTCTCTTCTTAGTGTGACAGATCAGTCCCCTCCTCTTTCTCTGGTGATTTAAATGCATTTGATGTTTACTCATATGAAGAATGTTGAAAAAGGGATCACTGCCCTCATTCTATGTTATAAACCAACATGTCTTTGTAGATATTCAGCTATCTAGCAACACTCATTGCTTAGTTTAATATTCCTAATTTCTGTTGCCTTTTATCATAGCTCTTTTAACACTTTAATCATTGTAAGAAACTTTTCACATTTGCCCTTTTTAATACATCTATTTCCATGAAGAACAGTGTCACCTATAGGTCTAAAACAATTCTTGCTGGAGTCTATCAGAATGTAAAAGCTAAGGCCAGGCACAGAGGCTCATGCCTATAATCCCAGCACTTTGCGAGGCTGAGGCGGGAGAATCACTTGAGAGGCCAGGAGTTTGAGACCAGCCTGGCCAACATGAATAAAACCCATCTCTACTAAAAATACCAAAAAAAAAAAAAAAAAAAAAAATCAAATCTGTGTGTTGGCGGGAACCTGTAATCCCAGCTACTCTGGAGACTAAGGCAGGAGAATCACTTGGATCTGGAAGGCGGAGGCTGCAGTGAGCCAAGATTGCACCACTGCACTCCAGCCTGAGCAACAAGAGCGAAACATCATCTCAAAAAATAAATAATAAAATAAAGTAAAAACGAAGTTATCTTATGAGGAAAGATTTGGCTTTTAAAATTAAATAGCAAGATGGGCATTGACATCATATATCCTTCCAGATCTGTGTCTCAGCAGAGGCACACAACCACTCCCTCTGGCAATTTCTCCCTGGTTTTGTGTTAATTTGGTGCAATCTCTGATGTATTCTCCCACTACACAGTCATATTGTAGAGACGAGGATCCAGATGAGAATAGAAAGTATACAATTAGATAGCAGGATATTCATTGATAGCACCCATTTGAGCAAACATGCATTTTCAAATCACAGAGATCACAAGTTCTATGCAATCTTAACTTCACTCTACAAATGAATTTGTATTGTTTTATATTTGGAGGAATCCCAAGGCTCAGTAGAAACAGAAACTCTTGCCTTCCATGTATTTGTGTGTTTACTGTATCGAACCAGGAGGCTGTATGTGTTTTAAATTAAAAAAAACAAAAAAACCCACCAATTTTAGACGTTAAATTGTCAGAAACTACCATTCCTCCAGTAGAAAGGCATTTTTCATCAAAAGTTGTTTACGTTGTACTCTCTCCCTTAGATCACAATTGAGATCCCAATTTTGTATTTTAGTTCCTTAAACATAGTATTTATCATTATGTTATATCATTTATTGGAAAATCAGGTTGATAGGTACTCATATGTTAAGATGTAGAGTTATTTCTAATTTAATGAGGGTAATGCTTTGGATTTGTTTTTTCTGATTCAGAATCAGATATTTTCTTAGGCAGATCAGATTTTTTAATGCCTAGTGTCACAGATGAATTTTTCACCTCTTTCGGTACTTTTGTGAAAGATGAAGAACTTGTGGGAGTCCCAATTAGACTCAATTATAGTTTGATTGACTGACTTTGGCATTTAAACATCTAGGAGAGGTTATTTCTTTATAAAGAAAAAAATCCTTTGCTGTCTCTATCAGATTTAGAATTTTTTCATTCTTTTCATGAAATTTAGCCATGGCACTTGACAGAATAATTAAAATATATACCACTGAAATATGGCATACAAAACTCTGACTGAAAGTTAACCAGATAAGAGAGAAGGGAAGAAGTGAGTGAGTGAAAGAGAGAGAGAACTTAAAATATACAGTATGACAATTTAATAAAGAGATCTATACCTAATATGTAGCCAGAATATTTGCCTTCTCAATATAGTTCTTAAAGTTTTCACATTACTGTGGGACCATTAGGTGTTCTTACCTGGCCTGAAAATGCTATTCTGTGATTTTTTTTCTTTAGGTCACTTTTCAATTTTTATCTGCATTTTGTTTTCCTCATTTTTAAATATATACATGCTAATGACAGAATTTCCTCTTTTAAGGCTGTGTAGCATTCCATTGTGTTTATATACATACCACATTTTATCTGTTGATGGACACTAAGGTGGCTTCCTATATCTTGACTATCATGAATAGTGCTGAAATTACATGAGAGGGGGTTATGCTAAGTGCAATATGCCAGGTACAGAAGGACAAATACTGCATGATCTTACATATGTGTAGAATCTGAAAAAGTTGACCTTGCAGAAGCAGACATTAAAATGGCAGTTACCAGAGGCTGGGGTGTGGGGGATGCAGAAAAGGAACATGTTGGTCAAAGGGTACAAGGTTTCAATTAAACAGTAGGAATAAGTTTTAGCCATCTATTGCACAGCACGATGGCCATAATTAATAATAATGTATTGCATATTTCAAAATTGCTAAAAGAGTATATCTTAAACAGCTTCACCACAAAACAATGATAAGCAGGTGAGGTAATGGACATGTTCATTAGCTTGCTTTACGCCTTCTAAAATGTAGAAATACATTAAAACATTATATATCATAAATTATGCAATTATCTGTCAATTACAAATTTTAAAAAATGCACACATATTAGGGAACATGAATTAAGACATGGAGCTTTTGTGGAGGACACTGAAAATAATGATGCGGCAAATAGAAAGCAACAACCATTTAAGGACTGAGAGGCAAGAAATTTTGATGTCAAGATGACTTAAATGAACTGAGCCTTGTCCTCAGATGTTTAAAAGTCTTCCATGTTGAGAAGGACATGAACCTGGTGGTATTCCTCTTAGTAAACCACTACTCCCTCCATTTCCATTACCACCACCATCATTACAACATCAAAATAGCTTAGACTGAGTCAAGAAGTAAGGTCAAACCATGTTTATGTATTGGGTCATATCGTTCTTATAACATTTGACTGAGATAAAGAATCCAGAATCTCAAATCTATGTGGCAGTCATCTAGAGTCTAGTGTCAAGGTTTATGTCAATCAGAACAGATTCTTTTTCACGCTAAATGTTTTGTCCTCGTTGTTTATCTTCATTTAACATCATATAGTTCACCTCCCTTCCACCCCTACACACAATCTCCACGAACGCGAGGATTTTCTTCCCGTTTTCATCACTGTGACCCAGCACTTAAAAACCAGTGCTGGAGATGTAGTAGATACACAAACATATTATTTGAATTTAATAATGGATTGTAGCATATATAATCAACAATTTAATATGTTTCAATGAAGCACAAAGAACATTTAAAAATAATTGCAGTTGAATTAAATATAGTGTAAAACCACCTCAGGTAATAGGGAGTTCCCAGTCACTAGAAATCATCTTATGGAAATTATTAGCAAGGATTTTATTCTTTTTTTTAGCTCTTATTTTAAAGTTCAGGGGTACATATGCAGGTTTGTTATATAGGTGAAGTCCTGTTATAAGGGCTTGTTGTACAGATTATTTTGTCACTCTGGGATTAATCCTAGTGCCCAACAGTTATTTTGCCTGATCCTCTCCCTCCTCCCACTATCTGTTGTTCTCCTCTATGTGTCCATGAGTTCTTTTCATTTAACTCCCACTTCTGAGTGAGAACATACTGTACTTGGTTTTCTGTTTCTGTATTAGTTTAGAAAAGATTTTCTATTGGTCTGAAAACCAAGGATGTGGTACTGGCATCTGGGTGGTGCCAAGAAAATGGTGGGAGCAGATAATTATTTTAAAGTCATTTCTATGCTTATTTTCTATTATTCACTTATTTCTCTCCAAACTGTTGACCAAATGTACATACACACACGTGCATACATGCACACACAAACAGTATATATACACATTGTTTTCCATTCCCCCTCAATGATTTGGTCTTCTTAAAATTGCTATATATATATTTTAACAAATTGTCTAAGATTCATCTGATGCACTATACAAATGTTTAAAACATGGAGTATGACTGCCTTTGGGTTAATTATTTTAAATCATTTCATAAGTTTTTGTAGCATAATAAATGTGGACTTTATATGCTTCTCAGGAAAAATTTAAATTTTACATGCATTCATAACTGACTAAAGTACAAAGTAATTAACACTTTTCAATGCTTTCTGATAAGTGCAGCCATAACATAGCAATTAAACCCTCAAAATCCACAATGTGAAGATACAGAAAATGATAGTCTTTAAAACTTGAAAATCTGTTTTAGTTGTCTGTAGAATATGCATGTGTGTATTAGTTAAAGTGGAGAAGAAAGTTCAATTTAGTTTAAAGTTTTAATGAGAGAATGCACAATCAGGCATGACTGAATCATTGTTTCAAGTGTACAATTTGGAGTTGAAGGATTTTTAGCAACAAAAATATATTGGTATTCTTAACTATGGAACTAAAGAAGCACTTAAAATAATTCAGCATATACAAATTACCCCTCTAGCACCCACCCCACTTCTATTTTTCAAGGTATAATCAAAAACAAATTCTGCATGCAAATATATAAATTACATCTAATTTAATGATAAATATTTAGCCTTACTAAAAAATTGTTGCTAAGGGTTCTTTTTATTGTGGTTTTACTGCAATTTGCAGTAACATCTTTTCAAAATACTACTTATGATCTATCTAGTGGAGACATTATAATAATAAAACAACCCTTGGATCTGAATTTGATTGCAGTGAGACATGACCCTATGACCAACATTTCTGATTTACCCAAGTATGGATTTTATGATGAAGCCAGTGATCAAGAGGGTAAAGGTCTATAAATGTAATTTCTTTCCATCTTATTGCAAATTATAGTATTTATTTTAATAAAATCAACAATAAAACATAGTATGTTAAAATTATAGTATAAAATTAAAACAATTACGTTAGTGTGAAGTCACATCTCGAAATAGACTCTTCAATAAAATGAATTCTTTAGCTATAATTTTTAGCATTTTATTAAATGTTATAGGAATATTTTAACTTATTTCTTTGTAAAATTATTTAAGTTATTTCTGGTTCACTTTGGCTCAGAGGCCTTGCGCAGTGGGTACATATCTCTGTGCCTCAGTTTTTTTCACCCGTATGCTGTAGATATCAATGACACCCTGGACTGTAATGAGAATGTTTCAATAAAAGGACATTGCTTACACTATTTATTGATGGCACTTAATAAATTCTGAATAAATTTTAGATAATATTTTCTATTATTTGTTACTCATTATAGTAGATTCAAATAAGTTACTTCTCTAAACCACAAACATGGAAAATCGACAATCACAACAATATTGTAGTGAGGACATCATAAGTAATCTCCTACAAATACTGAAGTCTAGCTTCAGTCTGTATTTCATAAGTGAAAAGAAACTTACCCTGGCCACACACAGTGGCTCACTCCTGTTATCAATCCCAGCATTTTGGGATTTGGGAAGCTGAGGCAAGTAGATTGCTTGAGCCCAGGAATTCAAAACCAGCCAAGAAAACATAGCAAGACCCTGTCTCTCTAAAACAACAAAATAACAATAAAAATGCCAGAAACCCCCCCCAATATAGTCTTGGAACTTTATATTTTGAATGAGTTCTGAGCTTTAGGATGTAATTACTAAGGTGCCAGTATATTTAAATTATTAATAAGTTTATGTATATTCAATATTTTGTGTGTGTTCACTGTTATACATGTGTATGCTTACATGTGTATATGTAAATATGTGTTTACACACTCTTGACCTTTTCAGAACTTGTATCTGATTGGACAGTTTCACTGGCTTTTCTCCCTGATTAAAGAGGGAAAAAAGTTAATGTGAGGGTAAAAGGGGGTATAAACACATTTTCTCAAAGGTGGTTTCTAGCAATCCATTTATATGGAATATTGAAAAGGTCAATGTAATACAGGATGATCTCTAATTCTTTGAAAAAATGAGGCATTAAAATTCTGATGCCTCATTCAAGGTTGTAATGAGAACATAACACAAATTGAACCTATTATTTTGACAGTGATAGTAATGAGACCGGGAAATGAAATAAACTTAATGATACTGCGAGTGACTTTATTTCAAAATTTCTGAACTTCCTTGCTGTCTGTTTTGCAACATGAAACCATAACATACATATAAGTACTAAATTATTTAAAACTATGTTATGAAAGAGTGGACTGATAGAATAATCTTACCACCAAAAAAATGTTTCTGATTTAATTGTATAAAATCAGACCAGGAAAAGACCCCTTTTTGTTTTTTTAAATAAGGATTCTCAATTCTAGGAGGGCAAATGTTCTGAAAGTTTTCAAATTAAAAGCAACAAAGGTTTATCTGGAATTGTTGAAATAAGAGCTATAAAAGTACTTAATATATTAACCCTTTGGTAAAGAAACTGACAAGAAAATTTTAAGGCTATGGGAACAGAGCAGAGACTAGAATTCAGCTCTCTGGACCCCCACTCCATGCCTTACTCATTGCTCTTTTCAAATAATTACTGGTTTTCCACTATGTGCCAGCAACCACTCTGTCTTCTTTCCATTCATTAAAAAATGAAATACTTCTGCAACGTTTACAGACAACCATAAGGATTAGACAGCTATGGAAAGGTAAAGAAAATTCATTCTTCCCTTATACTATCTTTAAGAACTATTAATGTTTTGGTCATATCGAGAGCAGAGATGTTGGCTGAATGCAGAGAAGGGACAATTTGGCATTTTGATGGTAAATTTGATCAACATTACTACAAACTGATGATTTAACACCCAAAGTATACTTTGGACTCCAAGAGGTCTAGACTGATGGACCTCGTTGATCAAATTAGGCTGGGCTTTTCACATGGCTAAGCTGTGATGAATGTTCTTGTTATCTCTAGGTGTGTGTTCTGTGTATAATATTGTTTTTTGCTTTGTCTTACTTTATCAGCTTAAAATGGGGGCTTACAAATCGGTACATGTTTTACTTATGAATGAGGATGTATAGTAATTCCTATACTTGTCAAATCCAAAGATCTGTTTTATTCTTCCACTCTTATGGTATTGAATCATACTTTTATTATTCATTTACTCATTCTACCAATATTGGGTACTAAACTGCTATGAGCTTCAATTCAAAAAGTCAGCACAGACAACCATGCTTCCCAGCTTCAGAGACCAGAAAAATGAATGAGGTAGTAATTATTAAAGCATTATGCTGATAGAAATTAAATTGTACCAGTGATAAGTGATGTTCAGGAGTGAGATGATTTGTGTACTGCTATAGGCCAATTTCTAGGACAGGACATGGCACATAGTGGTTGCTCAGTTTGTACTGAATGAATTTGCCCTTGTTAGGAATGGCCTACCTAGGAAAATCTTGAGTTCTGCTCTGGAGGTGAAAATTATTGAAGACAGTATGGTAGAGAAACATGACAAAAGTTCTGTGGGTCAAAATTATGAATTCAAGAAGCAGAGAGGGCCAGTGTATTCATGATCTAAGGAAGAATGAGTGTATATGCATGCACGTGCGCACACACACGAGAGAGAGTTGGGGAAGGATAAACTCAGAGATAGAGGCAACGTTGTGTAGGGCATTCTAGATTATATCAAAGAATACCCCAAAATCACTGGGTAGCTTTGAAGTATTTTAAATGGGATTTGAGGTGACGTTATCAGATTTTTCTCCCTACATTTTAATTAGCCTAAACATGTAGTTTAGTAAAAGTATCTGTTGCTCATTGCTGAAGTGATATAATTCTGCTCAATGATAAGCCCTTGAAAGTACTGGCTAGCATCTTTGCTCCTGTCTTCAGCAACGTAGCATCTTCTTAGACTTTTGGAAATACAGTCAGCCCTTTCTATCTATGGGTTTTGCGTTCACAGATACAACCAAATTCAGATAAAAATATTTGAAAAAAAAACCCAATAACACATAACAATACAATAAAAGTAATACAAACAAGACACCATAACAACTACATAGCATTTACATTGTATTAGCTACCATATGCAATCTAGTGATGACAAAGTATATGGGAGGATTTTTGTAGGTTATATGCAAATACTTTGCTAATTTATATGAGAAACTTGAGTATCTGAGGATTCTGGTGTAAGGGGGGCAGTGAAACCAATCCCCTGTGAATGCCAAAGGACAACTTATTTAATATGTCTCAAGAATTCCATAAGTACCAGATTCCCACTGGCTTGGGACATTGAATATTTGATCTGATAGGTTGCAAGGAAACTGGGATCTCCAGGTGAAAACTTTGGCCCAGACAAGTATTGTTGAATGCAACAAAGAAGGAACAAAAGATGAGCACTGAGAAATATCAGGAAGCAGAGTTGTGGAAGCCTAGAAGGAAACAGTAAAATAAAGAGATGTTAAATCCCAGATAGAAGATTTGGAGGCTCGGGGAATTCATACTGGATGACTAGTACTAGTACATGACCAGTCACATAAGATGGAGAATCATACATTAAAAACATGGTGCCAGTCTTAATTGTATTTAGTATAAGATAGAGAATGACAATTTGTAACTGGATCAAATCAGAATAACTCTTAGAATTAAAAGCAAGTGAAGGAAGCAATATAAAGGAAAAAAAAAAAAAACCAATTCCAGCATACTGGGCAATAGACAAGAAACAAGTGTATCCTAATTATTAACAAGCATATTCTCAAACAATATAATTAATTACTGAATATTACATTCATTAAGAATATTGAATGCTTCACATGATCCAGGGACAGTGGTTAAACACACACACACGCACACACACACACACACACGAATCCTATTTATCACACCCTGCTGTAATATCTGATGTATTCTTCAATTGAGAGTAAACCCCTTAAATGATCAAAACTAACATGTTTGATTCTACTAGTGTCCTGGCAGTGCCACACAATCATAAGAAATGAGAGGTATTAGATAATCTCTTTGAGCAGGCCACATCTGAATCCTATCCTGTGACTCTCTCCTCCAATCAGACTATCTCTAGGGTTCACCATGGTACTCCAAGCCTACATCTAGTGTACCCTGGCATAGCTCTATCAGCTCACATGTTCACCTTGCCACAGTTCTATATTTTTCTCCCTAAATTTGATGAGTTCCCTTGATTCTGTTTATGGATAAGCTTTGTGACTCCCTGCAGATAGAACTCTTTGTTGAAACCTGACAATTTAGTCAAGGTTCTGACACTATGAATAGCCTTCACCTTGCTTCTTTTTTCCAGGGATAGTCATTACACATAGCCCTAGACAATTCAAGCATCCTTGGCCTAAAAATCACGTGGCTGATGGAGGATTATAATAGACTTTTATTAGCACTACCTGGTATCTCTTCTTTTGGGGCTCCATTTAACATGAGATTCCTTCAGACGTTCACAGTGGCAGGAACTCCAAGCATCATGCTCTATTGGATATTGCTTATGACCGTATTGGGCCTCAACTTCCTTCATTCTCACCATTCTCTCCTTCACTTACGATCTGCATTGTGCTATTACTTATGCTTGGAAAACCCTCTGTTCTCCTTTCCCTGTCTAACTTCTACTTATATTTCTGGTTTTCACTTGGATATTGCTTCCTCCATAAAGCCAGGACTTGGTTAGCAGCATTATGCATGTGCCCCAATAGCACAATGTCCTAATCATTTTATTTCCCCATCCATCTATGTACTTTTTGGTGTAACTATTTACTTCTTTGTACCCCCTAATCTGAAAGCCAGGACTGTTTATATCTTGTTCATATCTTGTTCATCATTATATCTTGAACTCCTATGAGTGGTATAAAATGTTTATGTGTGCATATATAATATAAATATACATATATACTCCATATAGATATATGGTATATCTACATGGCACATATATGTATAGCATATATCTATATGAAGTATATATGTATATTTATACATATTTAAATATGCATTTGTCAAAGCTTTTGATCAGCATAAAGAGCTCAGTGTACTTGTATAATTTAAGGCAAAATAAGAAATAGATAATTGTTACTTTTGCCTGCTTATGTTGCAAACGATTTTTAAGAATTAAATCCTTAAAGCTATAGAGTAGTCCCTAGGTCTATTACTACCTTTGTTCATGGAGATGCAAGGATTGGAAAGCACTGGATCAGTCACGTCTGAATTCCTTTCAGGGCATAAAGAACTTGTGATGTTATCTTTCTATCTTTCTATGAGTGAGTGCTTTAAATGTTCTTTTTTTAATTGAACTGAGTCTCCTTCTGTGGCCAAGGCTGAAGTGCAGTGGCGGGATGATCTCAGCTCACTGCAAGCTCCGCCTGCCGGGTTCACGCCATTCTCCTGCCTTAGCCTCCCGAGTAGCTGGGACTACAGGCACCCGCCACCTCGCCCGGCTAATTTTTTGTATTTTTAGTAGAGATGGAGTTTCACCGTGTTAGCCAGGATGGTCTCAATCTTCTGACCTTGTGATCCACCCACCTCGGCCTCCCAAAGTGCTGGGATTACAGGCGTGAGCCACTGCGCCCCGCCGAGTGCCTTCAATGTTTTTAAGGGAGAATTATTTTTGTGGGAAATAGATGTGTTATGTTTGCTATGTTTAGTTGTTACAGTAAACTTTTTTTTTAAAAGACAGGAAATCTTTGTTGGGTTTATTTATTCCCCTTTTAATGGCAGTCTGGCTTGAATGCATCTGGTATTGGTCATACAGAAAAAAAGAATGATAGCATTTCTACTACAGAAACTGAGAAACATCTACATAATTTTTCTAATTTCAGCTCTAAATTTTCACAGGTGTGTTTTCAATTGCTATTTTAGCTTATCTGCTTTTTTTAAATAGAATGACCTACATTTTTTGTTCTGTCAAATGTATGTGCTGTTACTAAAAGAACAATGAGTTAATTTGAAAGCTTAGCATACATTAAGATTTTTTTCAATGTGTGGTCACTGGGGATCACATAATTCGTTTTTGATGTCCATTTCTTCCCAAGTATAAAATTAATGCATTCATTGGTCATTATAAGGAAGCTTTCCTAAGTCCTTTCCTAAATGAAATACTAAACATTAAGGTCTCTTCTTCTGATCATCAACTGTTAAACAGTGTCTTCCTGTTCACATTGACCTTGCGTTTTCTTCTAAAGCGGGATAGCAATTGCAGTAATAATAGCTCCTTTTAGAATAGGATTTTAGAGGAAGTTACTGCAATAATGGCCTGTAAAAATTTTTAAAATTTACTATTAATTAAAATAAGATGTTTATTTCAGTGCTATTTAGAAAAGTAAAAAGCAAAACACAACCAGGAAAAAAAAAGTAAACCTGAAATTACTATCAAAAGCAAAATATTAAGGCATGTGCACCTGATGAAATACCAAGAAGTATGTAAATGATGGTTTACAAATTTTGTAATAATATACAAAGAATGGTACTAATCCTGCATGCGGGTTTTTGGAAAGAATCCTAATACATATATTTTGGAAAAGCCAGTAGATACTCATTTTAAAAAATTGGAAAGTACAGAAAAGTATAAAAGCAAAAAATAAGCAGAAACTCATATTCATGTCTGTTCCACTATGCCAATATTGTAGAAGAACTTTTTTAAGCTCAATACATTTATCTATAAAAATAAAGGCTAACTTATATCAAGTTTGTGTTGTGTTTTATCCTGGGCAATTTAGAATGTGTATTACCATCTTAATCTTATGTAGTAGTTGGCTAAATTTATAGATAAGGAAACTGGGGTTATGAAATCTCATAAGTTAAGAACATTTGGACAGTAATTCTTACTGGATGGAATAATCCAACTAAGTGAGGGTTTTGTTTCAATTCTTGGTTCATGTGGTTCCGCATCAAATGACTATATATGAAAGGAGCTGGAGAAATATATTATTACCCAACTATTATGTTTTGAGACAGAGCCTCACTCTGTCACCCAGGCTGGAGTGCAGTGGCATGATCTTGGCTCACGGCAACCATTGCCTCCAGGGTTCAAGTGATTCTTCTGCCTCAGCCTCCCAAGTACCTGGGACTACAGGCGTGCGCCAACACACTGGGCTAATTTATGTATTTTTAGTAGAGACGGGGTTTCACCATATTGGTCAGGCTGGTCTTGAACTACTGACCTTGTGATCCACACGCCTAGGCCTCCAAAAGCGCTGGGATAACAGGCGTGAGCCACTACACCCAGCCGTATTTGTCTTCAATCTTCAAAAATTAACTCATTGCTACTGCTCATACCCAAGCATATCACGTATCTACCACTTCCGTGTGATGATGAAAAGTTGCTCTGCACACCCAACCTATGACTTTGTGGGCCGGTGACACTCAGTTCATGATGGGCATCTCAGGTTGTATGGCAACTTGGTGATTTATGGTGAAGCATTCAGTCTTGACCAAGGCCAAGTAGCAGGCTAAGAGTTGTTGAAAGGAGCGTGGTTGTCTGTGAATAACAGCGGAGACTCGCTCCAAAATACTAAAGGCTTGTACTGTGATTCACCTATAGGGGCTTGCCAAAGACTCCAAACAGCTTCCCTATCAGCTGCTAATACTTCAAGCACAATTGGCTCTGTGGGATCATATGGCGCAAGGGGCAGAG
Organism: Rhinopithecus roxellana; assembly: GCF_007565055.1. NCBI lineage: Eukaryota > Metazoa > Chordata > Mammalia > Primates > Cercopithecidae > Rhinopithecus > Rhinopithecus roxellana. Next base: position 35,157,843 of record NC_044568.1, read on the forward strand.
CAGCTTGCACAGCAGCTTGGAGCTATTGTAGGTTTGTGGGGCCTTTCCATTGTCTTATCACACTCAAACCATTCAATAATTTAAAATTTAAAAGAGGAAAAATTCCTTTGAGAAATGAAAGGAAATTAAAAGAGGAAAATTCCTTTGAGAAATGAAATTCCTTTGAGAAATGAAAATCCCAAGACTGAGGATCATTCTAAAACAGGATAGAAAATAATGCCTATTGTCAAATTACTATCTTAATTTACACATATTTCCCTGAGACAGTTTTTTTCTAATCAGTAAAATGGTGATACTATGACTTGTAAGATATAGATAATAAAACTACTCAGCAATCATTTGACAATACTTTAAGGTTAGGATGTACACTGCAGTCTGATAGCTGTTTTGAATACAACAAAGTAAAATACAAACATGGTCTGATCCCCTGGAGAGCTTACACACAATAACTCTAGCATTACTTGTATCATCTTTAGTTTACTCTTGTTCTAGAAACAGTTATTACAAACAAGTATAGAGAAACAGAAAAATCTTGTGCAGAAAATGAATGGTTGAAAGGATAACATTTCTTCTCTAATTGTTACCCTTCCAACTTTTCACATGGATTTGTCTTATAAGCCAGTTTCAGGGACAGCAAAGTGGTAGTGATAAGGCTCTCATCTAAAGCTTTACAAGTTTGCAGGAATAAACCAATGTGCTGTCTTGACTACTGTTGCCAGGGGTACATTGTTCTCATGTTAAATTTCTTTTAGAATCGATTGCCTAGCACCTGGGAATCTAGTTGCCAAGTAGTGTAAGCACTCCAACCCCAAGATTATGCTGTAGACAAAGAGCAGCCCCTATTTCTGGCAGACAAAAATAATTGTAAACAAAATAACCTTGATGTACTATTAATTGATATGAAAATTATTCTTGACATAGAAGACTTAGAAAAGTCATTCGGTATATGCAGTGTCAGATTTGGAAAAAAATAAGTGTCAACAACAGACTTCTTCCACATCCTAGTGACAATTTAATCAAGGAATAAATACTACTACTTACCTCTCCATTCTGTACAGAGCTGAGGCAGTAGGGGTGGAATGGAGGGGAGTGGGGATTGTTAATTGCTGCATTTGGCCAGTTTTGCACTGGACTCTGTGATATTCGATAACTTCTAGTATAGCATTATGGTTAAGATAATAGACCAGAATCAGTCAAACTCAGATTTGAATCCTGACTTTTATTGTTTTGTTTTGAAACGATCTGTCTTTGTCACCCAGGCTGGAGTGCAGTGGCATGATCTCAGCTCACTGCAACCTCTGCCTCCCAGGTTCAAGCAATTCTCCTGCCTCCACCTCCTGAGTAGCTGGGACTAGAGGCACATATTACCACATCCATGTCTCTACTAATTTTTGTGTTTTTCGTAGAGACAGGGTTTCACCATGTTGACCAGGCTGGTGTGGAACTCCTGACCTCAGGTGATCCACCCACCTCGGCCTCCTAAAGTACTGTGATTACAGCTGTGAGCCACTGTGCCCAGCCTGAATCCTGACTTTTTGACCTAGGGCAATTTAACAAAATTTTCTGAATCTGTTTCTCCATATTTCATGGAGCAATAAAAGTGTCTTTCTCACAATTTTGTGGTGCAGCGTAAAATGCAAAAGAACAAAGCAACATAGAATATTAAACTCAATGCCTGATACATAATCAACGATGCATACATTAGTACTATTAGAGTCAGGTGTTGCTATGTCTATGACAATATCTGCAGATGTTCTTTACTAGAACGTGAATAAGGAACAAAAATCTGATATTTTTTAACTGCATCTTGTCTGGAGTCTCAATCAGACCTCATGTATTTCCAACATATTTTACTATGTGAGAGATTTCTGTTTTTATTTTCTCAAGACTTGAGAATTAATAAATATATATGTATATACATATATCTCAGGTGAAGGTATGTGTCTGTAGTATTGCATATATTAAATATATAGCATTATGGAAAAGTTGATATATTACTACAAAAATAGTACAGTGTGAATGTCTTCAAGCTTTCCCCATTCACCAGTTGTAACTAGGCCTCTGACTTTTCTCTCCCGTATAAGCTCCACTGAGACCACCATACTTTTTGTTTTGAGAACTAAGCAAGGCGATTGAGCGATGATTGAAATGATGTTCTTGGTGTCTAGAAATCCATGTGCTAGAAGTGAGGGAGGACACAGATAACACACACTTAGCCCATAAATTAATACAATAAATCCAGAGAGTCATTGGTTTAAAGAAATGCATGGGATGGAGGATGAGCAGGTGATGCTTTAGTGTGGCTACTTGGAGAAAACTTTCTTCAGGAGGTGATACTTGAGGTGAGGAGGGTACTGTCTTACTTAGGTGTCCCATTTGACATTGTTCATGGGGATTGTGAGTCAGAAATGGGGAATGGAGAGTAGGAAAGCGGCACAGGCCAGGGACTGAGAAGTGTTTACATAGCAGGCAGTAAATGCAGAGGCACTGGAGAGAATGATGCTGGAGTCACTGAGACATGTGAGAGCAATACCAAGAAAAAAAGGAAGAATAAAAGCATTACTTCAGACCTTGTGCCCTTTTACAGCATTTCAGAACCACAAGTAAAATGCATGAGCTATTTTGAAATTGTTCGACCTTTTTTGCTTTCCACAATAGTGACGTTTGATAAGTTAGGAATGCGGGACCAGGAATCAGCTGATTAGGTTCAGATAGTGGCTGAGATACTTCCTACCCCTGTAACCTCATTTTTCTCAGCTGTCAATTGGGGAAATTATAAACATTCAATAGCATTATCCTGAAAATTAGTTAATATTTGTAAAATGCTTTAGAAAGTGTTGGAAACATACTAATTACTAAATAAAAATTAGCTATTATTGTTAATATTTGTTAAAATATTTTGCATTTATGAATGCAATTTCTCTGTAAAATCCATTGCTTTTGCCAGACAGTGTCTGTGGGGGAATAAACAGTTTTTCTTGACTAGAATTCTCCTAAAAAATTGTTCCCAAGTTTCACGGAGCTGTTATAAATACCCTGCAACACACCCAGTCATCAGTTGTACATAATTTGATCACATAAGAACCAACATCATTTGGTTTATAAACACAAATACTCAATAGCGAGTTATAAAGCTAAAGGGAGAAGAAACTAACAACTCCATGAATGCAAAGGGATGTAAGAACAAGGCAAACAAAGGGTTTGATCTGTGTTTTAAAGGTGGTGTTTTTCTTGTTAAATAATGGAATTTTTATTTTAATTCTTTCACACTTTGTAATCTCAATTAGACTTTTTGTGAGTACTGTATATCCAATCCCTTATACATTTATTTAATACCTAGTGTGTTTCAAGCCCTGTAGACACAGAAGTGATAAATTGATGATCTTGATCCTCTAGGAGTCCTAGCTTTTCCAGGAAAACACATTAATGATGTTACAGTGTGATTAATCTATTGTAAAAATATGAATAAAAAGTTCTGAGAACACAGAGGTACAAACAATACACTTTACAGCGAAGGAGGCATGTGAGTTTGGCCTTGAAAGTGGGTCAGGTAAAAATTCCCAGTGCAGAAGGAAAGGTGAAAACATTTCAGACAGGAGGCTCAACATGAGCTAAGGCCTGGAAGGACCTAAATTGGGGAAAAGACTGATGTGAGGGAAGTGAAAGGAATGGTCAGATTGCTAAATGTCCTCTTGGCTGTGCCAGGGACATTGAACTTTGTCCTCTTCATCTAGGAGAGCCATTAAATGGTTTTGAGGAAGAACAGGTCATGTATACAATCATCTAAAACAATCATTCTGAACGTTCCTGTCCGGAAAGGACAGGCATGGGAACTTTTTCTGGCCAATGGTATAAATTTTCCTGGGAGCAGTGATGTCAAGTACGATTTGAGTTGTCTTTCATAGCTACTGTGTAAGATGTTTTGTACGTTTTCACTTTATCTAAACTTCATCTTTTGTCTGAAACTATTAAACAGGCATTATCATTATCACTTAGATAACTATATATATCATCCATTTTCCAGTCTGGATTCTGAACAACCTGAACTAGAACAAAGAATACACAGGGAAGCTTAAAGAGCTCTTTGGTGACCATGAAGGCTGTATAAGATCAAAGGAGGTCACATTAACTCTGTTAGCCAGATGAACTTGCTGCTACTTTAACCACAAGTTAGACTGTTGGACTCACCCAGTCCCACGCAACTCTGGGTCACGGTAGCAGGCCTAATCATGTGGAAAGGGTCTACCTAGGTAAGAAAGCTTGAAAGGACCACTGGACATGTGGACTTGAACCCCAAGAGGAAGTAGTGCAATGTGGAGCTGAATATCCCATCTTTCACAAATTTACCTATGTGATTGTCATGCCAGATTCCCTGAGATGTAGAAGGTAAAGACATGTACCCAGAAGTATCCCAACAGTCAAGTTTCCTATAGCTGAAAATACATAAAATGCAAGGGGAAGAAGCATCCCCACTGTGACACTCTTTGAACCCAGTTAGTTATTATGGATCCCATGTTGTGTCCATTATACCCCATTGATCTTAAAACTGGGTCATTGGTTCTCATTCTCCTCCTCCCTCACTCCCAAACAGCAACATTGAGATCAAACCAGAAATTTCTGGCTAATGGACAGCAGAGTTGATTTTTGAGTGATGAATGACGACTTCTGGAACACTGTTCCAATGCAGGCATTAAGCTAAGCATGCTGGGTAGAGGAGAATGCACTCTGGTCTTTCTTTAAAAACTCTTGAGTGAAAGCTGCCAGGGAACATTGGCTGCATCCAAGCGGGAGAGCCACTATGCAGCCAGCTGTGTTTTTCACAGAGAGGGATTTTGATGATTCTACTTAACACACACACACGCACACACACACACACAAAACTTTCCAACATCAGTGGTGTTGTATTTTTAAAATAAAAATATGGTATTCTATGTGGATTTCACTATTTGATGGGCCAGGAGGATCAAATTATATCATCAATGATGTCTCCATTACATCACCTGGGGAGTGAATCAAAAGAAGAACTATTCTTTCTACATAATTATATACCTCTGTGCAGATCTTGTGCTGCCTTTGCTGAGAAAATGGTGTTCGTTTTTAACTTAGCCGCACAATGAACTTGGTGAATGTGTGCAATAAAAGAGGTTCCTATTTTGAGCTGCTTCTTAACTAAGAATATTTGATACTACTGCACCTAGTCTTTAACACATTGACATTATGTAAATTAAATGTTAATCCCCACCTCTGTGCACTCTTCTTCCATTTGAACTTTTATCCCCTTTTGTTACCAGAAAGGAGAAGCAAAAAGGAAAAAAAAAGAAGATGTAAGAAAAGACTCCTGCCAAAAATAATAGCTATGTTCAATGTTTTCCCTGGTTTCTTATTGTTTAAAATGTGCTTTTCCTGCCAAGGTCCCGTTTAAGTGCATTACCTCTACATGCTAATAGACTAATTAAAATATGAATAAATAAAAAATTTCCTATGAACTTTTTTTCCCCTTTTTTGGTGAAGTTAAAGTTGAGTTTTCTGAACTAGGATTAATCAAGAAGATACTTTTTACTTCATTGTTTTCCTGCTGGAAAAAATATCAACTCCCACTCCTGTCTTCAGTATGAATCTAAGACTGGATAGTGCTCCATGAAAGTAAAACACAAATCTTAGTTAAGGTCAAGAAGCCTATGTTTGAGTCTTGGTTGCACACCCTTAGTTTCAGTATCTCACCTTCTCTCAACCATCATTTCCTTATATATAAATAACTCCCATGGATGTAAATTTACTCTATCTTAACAGGGAATTACAAAGACATAGAGGTTTTGACAAATAATCCTTTGCATCTGTCTATCCCTGGTGTACAAGAATTACATCTGAATCATCTTTTAATCATTTAGCTCAGGCCCAAAGCATAATAGGACTTGAGAAAATGTTCATCATATAAAGATAGTTGTGTGGATGTAGAATAGATAAGGTTGTGGGATTGGAAGATATGCAGATCCAACATACAACTAGAAGGATTTTGGCCAAACTATTTGTCCCTGGTGTCATAGAGAAAGATGGGAAGGCAAATAGTGTGTGAGATGTGGCACAATAAACTGGATTTATAAAAGAGATCCCTGTTATCTAAATGCAGATACATGGATTTTATAACTATTGAGTGTTTAGTAATTACCTAAGAGCACACTATCCTCTCTACTTAAATGCTGAAAATGTCATTACAAACTGGACAGATTACACATTAACTCAAATGAATCATTACTGGGGAAGAAACTTTGTTGTTTTTTCTAGGTGAGAGGTATCAGTTTTTTTAATGTTTTTTTAAAAATGTTTATTTCAATAGCTTTTGGTGTACAGGTGATTTTTTTGTTATATGGATGAATTATATAGTAGTGAATACTGAGATTTTAGTGCATTCATAACCTAAGTAGAGTACTTTGCACCTAATGTGTAATTTTCTGTCCTTAGCCCCTCCCACCTGCTACCTTCTGAGTCTTTAAGGTTCATTATATCACTTGGCTTACTCATAGCTTAGCTCTTCTTTATGAGTGAGATCATGCGGTTTTTGGTTTTCTACTCCTGTGTTAGTCAACTTAGAATAATGGCCTCTAGCTCCACCCAAGTTGCTGCAAGAGACTTTATTTCATTCCTTTTAATGACTGAGTAGTATTTCAGGGTGTATATATACCACCTTTTCTTTATCCACTCATTAGCCAATGGGCACCTAGGTTGGATCCACATCTTTGCAATTCTGAATTCTGCCCTTATTAACATATGTGTGCAAGTGTCTGTATAATGACTTATTTTCCTTTGGGTAATGGAATTGCTGGATTGAATAGTATATCTACTTTTAGCTATTTAAGGAACCTCCATACTCTTTTCCAGAGATACTAATTTACATTTCCACCAGCAGTATGTAAGTGTTCCCTTTTCCCCACATCCACACTAACATCTATTGTTTTTCAAAATAATGTTCTTTCTTGCAGGAGTAAGGTGGCACCTCATGATGATTTTAATTTGCATTTCCCTGATTAGTGATGTTGAGCATGTTTTACTATGTTTGGCCATTTGGATATCTTCTTTTGAAAAATATTCATGTCCTTTGCCCACTTATGGGTGGGATTATCCCCATTGTCTTGGGGATTAACATTTGGTTCCTCTTTACTTATGCACATTTCTGCAGCCAGTTTGAATTTCTCCTCAGAAAATGGGATTTTCTTCTCTATCACATTGTCAGGCTGCAAATTTTACAAACTTTCATTCTCTGTTTCCCTTATAATACTGAATGCCTTTAACAGCACACAAGTCACCTCTTGAATGCTTTGCTGCTTAGAAATTTCTTCTGCCAGATACCTTAAATCATCTCTCTCAAGTTCAAAGTTCCACAAATCTTTAGGGCAGGGGCAAAATGCTGCCAGTCTCTTTGCTAAAACGTAACAAGAGTCACCTTTGCTCCAGTTCCCAACAAGTTTCTCATCTCCGTCTGAGACCACTTCAGCCTGGACCTTATTGTTCATATCACTATAAGCATTTTTGTCAGTCATTCAAGTCTCTAGGAAGTTCCAAACTTTTCCAAATTTCCCTATCGTCTTCTGAGCCTTCCAATCTGTTTCAGCCTCTGCCTGTTACCCAGTTCCAAAGCTGCTTCCACATTTTGATGTATCTTTTCAGCAACACCCAACTCTACTGCTACCAATTCACTGTTTTAGTCCGTTTTCACACTTCTAATAAAAACATACCCAAGACTGGGCAATTTACAAAAGAAAGAGGTTTATTGGTCTTACAGTTCCACATGGCTGGGGAGGCCTCACAATCATGATGGAAGGTGAAAGGCACATCTCAGATGGCAGAAGACAAGAGAAGAGAATGAGAACCAAGTGAAGTGGGTTTCCTCTTATCAAATCATCAGATCTCTTGAGACTCATTCACTATCATAACAGTGCAGGAAAGACTCACCCCCATAATTTAATCACTCCCCACTTGGTTCCTCCCATGACACATGGGAATTATTGGAGTTACAGTTCAAAATGAGATTTGGGTGAGGATACAGCCAAACCTTTTTTTTCTTTTTTTTTTCAAAAAAGATGAACCCATAAAAATTGGAAGCAATATCATGAAACTTCATAGGTTAGGCAGCCTTGGGCAAGCATCTAGTGAACTGATTCTCTGTCTAGAGCCTGGACTGGACTAGAAAGATCTTCCTTTCTTCTGACCCTCTCACAGCCCTAATATCTTTTAGAAATATAGGCCTAACAGATTTTATCCTATGATGTGTGATCTTTTTCACACATTGTCATTTGGAAATTGAGTTTGAGGTAACATGATTGCAGCTGCATAATTTCAGTAAAAAGCAGAACAGATCCTCTTCCAGCAACATATTTCTCATTCCTTGAGATGGTTAGCATCCTAAGAAAGGGATTTGTGGCACATTTGTTTTAAACAAACACCTTTTCCAAGCTGTACTGCAACTCAGTTCCATCCTTGTGGTTAACCAGGAGAACAAAAAAAAAATGGCTGGAATTCAGTCTATTGTTGCTGAGAATGGAAGAGGGATTCAAAGTGTCAACTCTTGGGCTCAGAAATCACATTTGGCGGTTTTATGATAGTTCCTGGTATCAAAGTGTAAAAACCAATCATTCTTACACCAAGCTCCAAATAGCGTTAAACCTTTTTAATGACTCATATACCCAATATTCACTCATTCACCGATTATTTAGTCACAATGCCAAACAATGGGGATGTATTTGTCAGTTAAGCAGCTAGGGTTCGTGGTGTCAGGGAGTTTGCAGTCTGGTAGAGACAGATCAAGTACAGAAACAATTCATTACATAATTACACATTACATATTCTATAGAGGGATCATAGAAGGCCAGGCTCAGTGGCTCATGCCTGCAATCCCAACACTTTTGGAGGCTTAGGCAAGCAGATAACTTGGGGTCAGGAGTTTGAGATGACCCCGGCCAATATGTGAAACCCCATCTGTACCGAAAAATACAAAAAAAATAAAAATTAGTTGGGTGTGGTGGCACATACCTGTGGTCCTAGCTACTTGGGGGGCTGAGGTGGGAGAACTGCTTGAACCTAGGGGTTAAAGCTGCAGTGAGCCAAGACCCTGTCTTAAAAAAAAAAAAAATGCAGTGAGAATAACAAGAAGAACCTACTTATATCCAGAGTAATGTATACAACTGTGAGCTAAAAATTAAAAAATAAAACTTTATTTTTATTTTTGAGATAAGATCTCACTCTGTCACCCAGGCTGGGGTATAGTGACACTATTATAGCTCACTGCAACCTCAGACTCCTGGGCGCAAGCGATGCTCTTGCTTCAACCTGCCTAGTAAGTGGAACAATGAGCTCATACCACCGTGCCCAGCTCGCTCTCCTGTGTGCTAGCGCTCTGGCTCTCATTTATATATTTAATATATAAATATATAAATATATTATACATAATTATATATAATATATAATAAATATATTTAATATATTATAATGTATATGAAATATATTTTATATATTTATATATTTTATATATTATATATTAATGTGATATATAAAATATATATCAAATATATAATTATGTATAATATATAATTATATATAATGGCTATATAATTACATCAAATATATAATTATGTCAAATATATATAATTTATATATATTAAATTATTATAATTATATATAATTAATTGCATAATTATAATTATATATAATTGCATATATAATATATATAATTATATATATAATTTAGAGATGAGGTCTTGCTATGTCGCTTAGGCTGAACTCCAACTCAACTCAACTGATTCTCCCACCTCTGCCTTCCAAAGTTCTGGAATTACAAGTGTGAGCCCCTGTGCCCAGTCTAAAAAGTCAAGCTTTTGACAGGGGTAATGAAAGAGGTTCCAGGCAGATAAAACATAATGTGCAGAGGTCCTGTGGTGAAAATCTTATATGGAGAGCTGTTGAGTTTTCTGTTTTTTTTTTTTTGTTTTTTGAGACAGAGTCTCGCTCTGTCGCCCCGGCTGGAGTGCAGTGGCCGGATCTCAGCTCACTGCAAGCTCCGCCTCCCAGGTTTACGCCATTCTCCTGCCTCAGCCTCCCGAGTAGCTGGGATGGCTTTCTACTCTGCATGCTATACTCCTTCTGAGACAAACTAATTATCTCACAGATACTGCAAAGTCAGCACCACCAAAATAAATGTTTTATTTTCTTCAGTCCTAAACATCCTCCTCCATTCTCTTAACTTTCTTTCTAGTTCATCCTCATGCCTAATTAGTAACAAAAGTTCATCAGTTCATCCTTAGATTTTGTTCCCTATATATTTCCCACCTTCTTGCCTTATTTTCCTTTTCCTCTTACTCTTCTTTTTCCCTCCACTGCTTCCTCTCTCCTTCAGATTTTCATCATCTTTTTCCTTGGGCTATCATCTAGCTTTTAATCTGGCATTTCTTTTTATTGCCTCAGAATAATTTTTATGTATCCCAAATCTGGTCGTGTCACATCCTGCATAAACCTCTGTTGACTTCTCATTGCCCCAGGAGAAAGTATAAGTTCTTATTGAAGTAGATAAAAAACTTTATCTGGAGCCAGAACATTTTCCTTGACTTTATTTCCTAATAATACTCTAGTCTATAATTTATTAGTATATTATTTTATAAATATCTTATAGCCATTTAAATAGAGAAGGATGTTGTAATGTCATTCTGCCTTTGCACATGATGTCCCTGTGGCCTAGAAATTAGCCTACTTCTTTGTGGGCTAGTCCTACTTCTCATCACATTTTGGGCCCTCTTTCACGGGTTGAGTTCAACACTTGAAGGCTAAGTCTATCATTGCAGTAAGCACAATGGACTCTGTTTATGTTTTTGGTTCATGGTTATGATCCTTCGGGGTCCAGGGATTTTCCTGTCATTACTGCATCTTCTAACCACATAAACACATCTGGTACAGAGTGAGTTCATGAAATCGTGAGTACAGAAACTGTCAGTGAACAGAAGTCTCTTTAAAGAGCTGGGTTTTTTTCCCCTTATTCAGAAGACTTTAAAATAAATGCCACAGGTGTTTCCATCATAGAGAATCATGACCTTGCTGAAACTTCAAGTCATCATTGGAGAGAACAAGTTAAATTGAGAAGAATGTACCTGAAGTCAACAAGCAGAAATGTCTTTATGTTTAAAGAGCTGTTTCTTTCCCCTCAGTTTGATGAGAACAGGGATTGACATTCTCTGCCTATCCAAAAAACAGACTTTGAAGTATCAGATTTTATTGATTGCTCAGTAAGCTGTTACAGCAATAGGCCAGAAAAAGAAAGTTTTGGAGGGATATAGATGGCGAAGATTTGGTTTTTGACTGACTTACTCTAAATATTTAGTATCTTTCAAGAATGCATTATATTTGTTGAACCTATTACACTCTGACTCCTATAAAAAGGAAAGAGTGTTTTAATTTGTCTCTCTTGAGGGCATATGAACTGCAGGTTAGGTTGAGGGCAGGCAAAGGAAAGCAAAGTGAAGAAAAAAATAAAATTTATTCATATATGAGACCCTCAAGAGCAATGATTTTCAACTTAAGAGTGATTTTGCTCACCAGGGGATACTTGGCAAAATCAAGAGGCACTCTTGTGCTACTGGCATCTAGAGGGTGGAGGTCAGGGCTGCTACTTAACATTTTACAATTCACAGGACAGCTCTTCTCAACAGAATAATTCAGCATGAAATGAAATGTCAATAGTGGTGAGGTTAAGAAACCTTGTTTTATAGTCGGTAGCACTAATTGATCCAGTAACCTTAAAACAGTCATTTATAATGTTAGGACCTCCTTTAACTCATCTGGAAAAAAGGTTGGACCAGATCATCATTAAGTTTTCTTCCATGTTTGGTGTTATATGAGCCTTAATCCTAATATGGGATAGAAACTTCAATATTAAATAGACAGCAACAATTTGCATATGACACCTGGCAAAGGTGAGACTATTACTCCATAGACTCAAATCAGTTGTTTTAAAATATATAGTTGGTATAAAAGGTATCATACAGATTTTTTGTTTTGCAAATATTGAGAGTTGACCCTCAGAAAGTTTTATTGATCTTTGAAATTCTCACTTGAGAAGAAAGACTGCAGCAAAATTAAGGAGATATACCAAAGAGAATCTAAGGCTCTTTAGAGCTTCTATTTCTATAGATTTGAAATGACCAAAGTTCCTGTGAAAGGCTGTTTTATGTGAGACTATAGCAGTATGTGCCACTGATAAAGACAGACTCCGGGACATGGGGATGGTTTGCTGAATGATTGAAAGAAGGTGTTCATGTGGACAATTTACTCTGTTTTCAGTTTCAAATGTTAGTATTATGCTTCCCTTCATCCTGCCAACAGTGTAGTAACTGACCCCAATTCACAGCTAGAATCTCCCTATACTGACAAAAGTGCATCTTGGGATAAATGGCCTTCCATTGCTAGGTTAGAAAGTGCAGTGTGGAAGAGAGATAAGAAAGAACAGGCAGGAGAGATACCTGCTGACTTTCTCTCAATCCTTCTAAGCCTAGAAGTGAGAAGAAATTGACTTTCTGTTTTGGTTATCTATTGTGGTATAACAAAGTACACCAAAACTTGGTGGCTTCAATTATTACATTGTTGTAATTAGATCTCTGTATTTTTTGGGTCAGCACACATCAGGGGCCACCTGTCTCTGATCCATAAAATCTTAGGTCTTGTGGAAGCTAGAATGGCTTGAATATCCTGTTGCATCTGTTTGCCTCTCTCCATTTCTCTCCGTCTCTCTGCATTTCTCCCTCTCCTCTCTCCCTCTCCCATATAACCTCTGAATGTGGCTAGTTTGGATTTTCTTGCCACACAGCAGGCTCAGCATTTACAGATCTCTTCCCCATGTTCTCTTGCTGCTCCAAGAGAACAAGAGAGAAGCTACCAGTCTTCTTCAAAGCTAGACAGAGAACTGGCATAAAACATTTCTGATGTATTCTATTTGTCAGTGCAGTCACAGGCCAGCTCAGATGCAAAGAGAGGTGAGATATACCCCATCTGTCAATGAGAGAAGTGTCAACATTTGTGTGACCATTTTTAATCTGCCACACTCTATCTTGAAATTAATCCTTCTATAAAAATGCCAAGTGTACATTCTAAATTCTCTGGGAGCATCACTGTTTCACAGGGTTGGGTAAGGGAGGAGTGAAAAGAATTATGAAAAAAAAAAAGCTGCCTATATGAGACTAATTTTATTTAAATTGTTTAGTTTGTTTTAAAATCAACATCCATAATGTGAGCTCCTGTAGCTGAATTAGACTTCTTTTCTTCTCCTACAGCAGTATTTGTAAAAGCATGACTTTTGCAATCTGTTTTTGTCTTGCTTTTCTTAAAAGGATCTAGAGATCAGAAGACACAGAATGATGAATGTAACTTCTGAAAATTATCAATCAGCCACTAATTGATAATTTTCATAAGTTACTTTCATCATTCTGAGTCTCAATTTCCTTATCTATAACATGATGATACTAGTACCTCCTCCATGAGATGACATGTGATAAAGTTATTTGGAACAGCTACTGTTGGACATGGCAGAAACTCCACGAGAATTTGCTGAATGAATTTGCAGCTTCTCAAGTTAAGGGCCACATTCGCAGTCTCCATGTGTTTTGTGGGAGGAGGATGATTAGATATGTGTGAATGAAATCTTTTGGTGGCTTAAATGAATTAGCAGGGAAAGGCATCTTATCCACTTTTTAAACTCTGTTTTGCCTTGTTGATATTATCTATCCCCATTTTGTAAATTATCATTTTGTGTGCTATGGCTACTAAATTTCTCTCACCAGTGCAGACTTTTCCTTGTAACTCCACATTGATGCATCATGATTGGTTGTACAAAATATCTTCAAACACTACACATCCAATACTCGATTCATGTCATGAAGTTGTTTGAGATGGAGTCTCACTCTTTCTTGCCCAGGCTGGAGTACAGTGGCACAGTCTCAGTTCACTGGAACTGGGTGCAAGTGATTCTCCTGCCTCAGCCTCCTGAGTAGCTGGGACTACATGCACCTGCCACCACACCTAGCTAATATTTGTATATTTAGTGGAGATGAGGTTTCACCATTTTGGCCAGGCTGGTCTCGAACTCCTGGCCTCAAGTGATCCACCTGCCTCAGCCTCACAAAGTGGTGGGATTACAGGCGTGACCCACCACGCCCAAACATGAAGAATTTTTTCATCATTAGTTTGATCATATGACTCAAGAGGGCAATAAACAGCAAAAAGTGTAAGTCTGTATAACTTTATCTGCCAAAATATACTATTAACAGTGTTGGCATATATACTTTCAGATGTGTTCCTGTTCCTATGTTGCTAGAGAAAGAAAAATAGATGGTTAAAGATTTAGAGGATTTAAATAGGCTTATTTGGCAAACAAAGATAAAATTTAATCATATTATGTGTGGTCTGAAGATCAAATACAACACTCCATGTGAAAGTGACTGGTGCACAGGGAGTGTTTGCTATCTGCTATAAAATTGTCTATTATGGTATTCTCCATCTTGAATTTCTATTCTTTCACTGTGATTTTGTGTTTATATCACAATGGTGGACAGTATGTCATTATTCATAAAATATTGTTTATTCAGCCTATACTATGTGTGTCTTACTAGATATTAGATATGAAAAAATAAAGGGTAGTTTTTTAGGAGATTATAAGGAAAAGATAAATGAACAATTAGTAAACCACATATTGAATGAGCTGTTGGTATGATATGCAAGCTTTATTTTAGTTTTTATTTCATTTCATTTTTCAGACAAGGCCTTACCCTGTCACCTAGGATGGAGTGCAGTGGCATAGTCAAGGCTCACTGTAACCTTGAACTCCCAGGCTCAAGTTAGCCACCCACCTCAGGTTCCCAAGTAGCTGGGACTACAGGTGCACACCACCCATCCAACTAATTTTTATTTTATTTTATTTTGTTTTTTTAGTAGAGATAGTGTCTTGCTGTGTTGCCCAGGCCGATCTGGAACTCTTGACTTCCATTGAAGCTTCTGCCCCAGCCTCCCAAAGTGCTGGGTTATTGATGTGAGCCACTGTGCCCGACTCACATGCAACTTTTTTTTTTTTTTTTTTTTTTTTTTTTGAGACAGTCTCACTGTTGCCCAGTCTGGAGTGCAGTGGTATGATCTCAGCTCACTGCAAGCTCCGCCTCCCAGGTTCATTCCATTCTCCTGCATCAGCCTCCCGAGTAGCTGGGGGGACTACAGGTGCCCGCCACCACGCCTGGCTATTTTTTTGTTTTTTTTTTTTTTTTAAGTATAAACGGGGTTTCACTGTGTTAGCCAGGATGGTCTCAATCTCCTGACCTTGTGATCCACCCGCCTCGGCCTCCCAAAGTGCTGGGATTACAGGCGTGAGCCACAGCACCTGGCCTCACATGCAACTTTTAAAAGCAGAGTTGGACAAGGTACTGAGGGACTCATGCAATGAGGCATCATTATGGGTAACCCAACATGGTGAACTTTAGGATATCCATGCAGCAAAATCCTCAAGAACACAGGCAGTGCTATCTCTGCCAGTGATTATGATATTGGGCAAATTATAGCACCTCTCTAAGGCTAAGTCTCAGTTTATGCATCTGCAAATACATATGTTGTGAGAGTTAAATGACATAATACACATAAAGAACATGGAAGAGTGCCATGCATACTGAACACTCCGATGTCAGTCAAAATAAAAGGGGAAAAGAGTGGGAAATAGGGGGAGTAGGGATATTCAATGAGGACTTTTTAGAGGTTGCCAGGAAATATAAACTTTAATTTGTTAAGTGACGGGTGCCATTGGAAGATTTTTAGCAAAAGAGTGCCGTGGTCAGGCTTTAGCTATTTAAAAATTACAACACCTTCTAGGAACAAATGAAACTTATGCACAGCCAGAACTCACCAACCATGTGCTTGCACCCTGAATGGAAGAACACTAGTGGCCTTTGGTTAGCATGATTGAATGTCTGGCAGCATTTTCTTCTATTACATAAAACTTTCCATAGCTATGAGGTTTTAAACATCTATTTTGTGATTAAGAGACTGAAAGGACCTCCCACACTAGGGCATTCTCCAGGTGTAGATATAACAACCCCAAAGTATGATTTGGATCTGAAACCCAGAATCAAATTTAGAAACAATTTTTAATTATAATGAGTGTATGGTCCAGATGACATCAAATTTATTATTCAAAACTTCACACAGGGTCTTGACTTTTCCATAGTACAATAAAGAATAAAAAGGGGGGGGACAATTTCTCCCCATGTTTATGGGTCGCTTTTAATTATTTGTAAAAATTTTCTTAGAAAATAAAAACAGAGGCCAGACACGGTGGCTCATGCCTGTAATCCCAGCACTTTGGGAGGCTGAGGTGGGCAGATGACCTGAGGTCAGGAGTTTGAGACCAGTCTGGCCAAAATGTGAAACCCCATTTCTACTGAAAATACAAAAATTAGCCAGGTGTGGTGGTGTGTGCCAGTTCCAGTTACTGGGGAGGCTGAAGCAGGAGAATCTCTTGAACCCGGGAGGTGGAGGTTGCAGTGAGCTGAGATCATGCCGTTGCACTCCAGCCTGGGCGACAAAGCGAGTCTCTATCTCAAAAAGGAAAGGAAAAAAAAAAAAAAAGTTGTCTAAATCAAAGGAACTTAATATATTTTATGTTCCACATTGCCAAGTCATTTTGATTCCTGTATTTAAGTGAGTCTTGAATGTGAACCAAGATAGGTGTCCTGATACTTGTCAGGTCAGGTCATAACATGTTGGGGTTTATACACTGTCAGGGAATCATCATTACCCACCCCATGATATTTTCTTGTAAGTCATTCCTGTAGGTCCGCCTTAGAGTCTGACCCAAGTGAAGTCAGTGCCATCTGCTCACAGGCAATGGAGGGCAAGGGCCGAGTCAGTCAATACCCAGCTGCTGCAGATTTAATGAGACACAAATAAAAACAGATAATTGTGGCTGAGTATCCAAGCAGCAATGTGTGGAGCCCATGCATGGCTGAAGAGGAAAAAATGCTGCTTTTTCCC
Organism: Rhinopithecus roxellana; assembly: GCF_007565055.1. Taxonomy (NCBI): domain Eukaryota; kingdom Metazoa; phylum Chordata; class Mammalia; order Primates; family Cercopithecidae; genus Rhinopithecus; species Rhinopithecus roxellana. The sequence continues at coordinate 35,174,883 of NC_044568.1, forward strand.
TGGTACATTACAGAACTGCCAGACAAGTGTGATGAAGGCAATTTGCACATTAAATTCGATTATGAATAAAAGGATTCCCCCTTTTTCCATGCAAGTTACGTGAGGGAAATTTTTGAGTGGTCTTAATTAAAAATAACCAGTAGCTGATTGGCAGTTGGGCATTAGGTTGGAAACTGGCAACCGCTAACAGGAGAGGAGATGGAAAATTAACATCAAGAGAAAGCTTTGTCAGAATAAAAGGACTGGGTGCCGGCTGTCAGTCATCCATCCTGTGCCGCCGACTGTGGCATATTCTCTGGAGGATGCAGCTGCGAGACTGACTTCTGCAACACAGCAATCAATATCACACTTCTCAAACAGAGTCTAAAGTGATAGGGGACTTTGGCAGTGGTATGCAGGTGTGGATAAGGCAAGATCTGACTTTCCTCATTACCAAACAACTCAGACTTTTCTGCATATATGCTTTCCTTTAGAAGTCACCCTATAAAAATTATGCTTACACTCCTACTCCTATGAAAACCAGGAGGAGGACAAGGATGAAGGCAGTGAAGATGACTAATGAAAATTTTCTGGAACATTTTAAAGGTCATGTCACTCTTTCAATAGTTTTTTTTTTTAAACTCAGTGTGATAATGGACAAATTGAGCATAAAAATGAAACTAAAAACAAAGTAAAATAACCTACTAATAAATGATGAGAATAGTAATAATGAAAAAAAAGTTAGCTTTTTATTTAAATAGTACGAAATCTGTATATTGTACAACACATCATCCAAGATAAACACAATGAAATTGGTGCTATTAGTCCCATTTAATGGATGCAAAAAACAAAACAAAAACCAGCAAAAAACAGAAACAGCAGGGTTAAAAGGATTATGTAAAATCTTTTTAATGAATTTGAGAATTAGAGGATAAACTGAGACTTAGATTCTCAATTCAGAACAATTCAAATTTTTATGCAAATAGGAACTGAAGATTAAATTATTTTCCCTAATATGAAGAGTAGAAAAATAAAATGGGGAATGTTGGTATAAGGTGGCAGAATGGATAATAGGTATAATTAGAGCTAACGTAATGGGCTGAAGACAAGTCACATAGCAACATAAGGACATCAAATATGGCTTATATTATGTTATATTCATACACTTCCCTTCAGAGATCCTCAGCTTCTAATGTGGCCTTCACATTTCTGTTGTATAAAACACATTCATGTAAGGTATAAAACAAAATCTGTAGTTTCTAGGGGCTTCCATTAATTAAAAGTGCCAGAGGAAACATATTAAACAGGAGAGGAAATTACAAACCAGTTAGCAGGTATTTAATAATTTTGTTGAATAATAAATTAATGTAATTACCCTAGAATATATCAGGGAATTAGATATTTATTTTTAAGTTCAAGATAAAACAGAGTATCCAAAACATTCAATTAGGATCATTGAGGCTTGATAAGTCATGAATATGAATGTTTCTATACCACTAAAGATATAAAGAATTCATTTATAAAAAGAACTAGTTCAGGGCTGGGTGCAGAGGCTCACATCTGTAATCCCAACACTTTGGGAGACTGAGGCAGGAGGATTGCTTGAAGCCAGGAGTTCGAGACCAGCCTAGGCAACATAGAGAAAACCCATCTCTATAAAACAATAAAGAAAAATGAGACATGATGGCACATGCCTGTGGTCCCAGCTACTCAGGAGACTGAGGCAGGAAGATGCCTCAAGCCATGAATACAGGAGTTTCGGGTTACAGTAAGTATAACTATACCACTGCAATCCAGACTGGGCAGCAGAGTGAGACCCCATATCTTAAGAAAGAACTATCCAGAAGAATGAAAGGTGAAGGTTATGAATCATTCCTACTCCTTAAAATTGTTCCATAAAGACCTCCATGTCTATATGTCAGTCTGCAAGTGCTTTAGAGCGAGCTGAAGCAAAACAATTAAAATGAAACTTCTCATTTCCTTTCTCTACCTCAACCTTTCCTCTCATGCTTTTCCTCCCCCTTCTTCTACCTCCCCTTCTTTCTCCTTCATAATCCTCACAGAAAAGATCAGTTTAACAGAAAACTGAGTCCTAGTGAAATTATTATTACTTGAGATTGAGTTTCGTTCTTTTACCCAGGCTGGAGTAAAGTAGGGCAATCTTGGTTCACTGCAACCTCCGACCCCCAAGTTCAAGTGATTCTCCTGCCTCAGCCTCCCCAGTAGCTGAGATTATAGGTGCCCATCAGGATAGCTGGCTAATTTTGGTGTTTTCAGTAGAGATGGGGTTTCACCATGTTGGCCAGGCTGGTCTCGAACTCCTGACCCCAGGTGATCCACCTGCCTTGACCTCCCAAAGTGCTAGGATTACAGGTGTGAGCTATGGTGCCCGGCCCTAGTGCCATTAAATAACTTGTCCCAAATCTCAGTAAGTGACAGAGCTGGAACTTGTACCTAGCTTGTTCTGCGTCCAAACCACACATTGAAAATTATTTCTTCACCTCTCAGATTCTGGACCTTTTATCTAATTTTGTCATTTTTTTGGATGGAGATATCAAACTCGAGTTACTAAATTACTGAAGGCTCCGATTTGGTATTAGCTTGAGAATTTCTGACATGTGAGCCTAAATATTTCACAAACCCTACCGCCAATGCATCCAAGCAGCCTTTGATAAAATGTTATATTTTTCTAACATGATTCTTCAGGGATAAAAATTTATGTGAACCGAATCCACAGGTTTGTCATCTATGTCTAACACCATTTCTTTCAGAAATTTCCTGGAATAAGAAACATCCTTACAGAGTAGCTTACACTAAATCCAGAGGCTTCTCAGAGCATCCAAGTTCAGGAAAGTTAGTTGGGCCTCTCTTGACCTTAGGACTGAAGAATAAATCACTATTGGATTGAAGGCGGCTAGATTCTTCTGAGGACAACATAGCTTCTCATTTCTAGTTCTTTCTCTTTATCTCCCTCTCTCTGTCTCCTCTCTCCTTTCTTCTCTCTGCTGTCATCTTTCATTTCTTTTCACAGTTAATTCCCTTTGCTTTTTTTACTGCTCTGCCAACACAGGACCAAATATGACTGCCGCAGGTAGGGCTTCACATCAACTCTGATTTCAAAAGAGAGCCCGACTGAACAAGTTGAGACTGGATGCCAAATTTCTAGGAGAAAGAACATGTGGACCCTGTTTGGGAGGAACTCTTTGCCTCTGATCCAACTACTAGTAGGTGGGATTAGGGTCATGTGACCCTCCACCCAACTCGCTGAGGCCTACTTGGCCAACTGAGAAGGCAGCATAGGCTTCCAAGATAGGGGCAACAGTTTGGGGCAGAGATGGTTGGGTTCTTCGGGTCCAATGTTGTCAGGCATAGGTGTATGGATAAGATGTGGTACTCAAGAGCTCCTAGAGTAAAGGCTAGAATAACATGAGGCAGAGTAATTAAAATATAGTTGGGCAAATGTGTTAATATGGTAATTCTCATCCTCATGCCTTAATGCTTTCTTAAACCAATTTAAGAGTAGAAGGTCATTGCCTTCACAATTGCCTTTATTCCTTCTGCATCTTTGCCAGATGCATTTCTGAAGAAGTGGAATAGAAGAATGACAGAAAGCAGGAGTAGGTCAATTAGGCCGGTGGCAGAGGTTGCGGGAGCGGGGTGGGGGGAAACAAGTTGAATGGAATACATAACATGGACCGGGGGTGGGAGAGAGAGAGAGAAATGGGGAGACAGAAGAATAACGTAAGGGAAGTAAAGATCTCAGGTCAAGGGAAGGTCTAAAGAGAAAATACATGTGTTGGTGGATGCTATTATTAATCGAATTGTCTTAAAAAATCTGAACTTCCTAACAAAGAGTTGGATTGTTTTTGATGAACTGTGCTATAATCGATGCTAAAGTCTCTGGATCTAGGATTCACAAAATAAGGATCTGACAAAAGGAAATTGGTATGGGTATCTTCAAATTTAAAAAAGAAATATTTGTCTTAGGAAAAGTTAAATACTTCAAGGAATTGGTAGACTTTTAAGTTTTGGTGTTCAGGGATGTGGATTCTAGAGGAACTGGTTATGTTAGAGATGGCAAAAAAGAAGTTGTGGGATGGGGTAGCACTGAATCCCTTTCACATGCCAAAGTGCTAAATAGACTTTGGACGCAGTTAATTTCCCCCAATTCTTCTGAGTTGTTTAAGCTCATTTTTTGGACAAGGAACTGAAGTTTGTTTTAATGTTATGTCCCCCAGCTCATAAGTGGCCAGGTGTTAACTGAAATCCTCCTAATTCCAAGAGCCATGGTTTTTCCAATTTACCAGTCTTTCTCTCTGATATAAGATACAAACAAGTTTGTTTATTGTGTTGTGTTTTTTTAAAGATATAATTAGTCAAAATTTGGTCTACTCCTTACATGGTTGATACTGTAGCAAAGCGGTGAGTCAGGGACTCTGATTTATATTCAGAAACGTTCCATGCCATGGCTCATGACTGAAATCATAGTATAGAACTTTACAGTGTCCACATATTCTTAGCTCTTGACTTCCATCCTTGAAACAGAAAGACCCTATTTTAAGTTACATAAACATAAAATTTTCCCTATACTATGCTTGGGAATGAATGTTCTTTTGTAAGGTTAAAGACCTTTGTAGACTTTCAGAATGGAAAATTTGACACATATTAGGGCATTCATGAGTTCCCGTTTCTGAAATAAAACCAACAACTCTCACAATAAGGCTAAGGTTCTTTCAGGGACGTTTTGGAGAGTTTCCAAGAAAAAATCTAAAGAACTGATCAAGAACCTGTAGAGAGGAATTCACCGAAGGGAATTTTTTAAAAGCATGACATTTTTAGAAAAGAGGTTAAAACTCTGAGCTGCCGAGTGACTGTCTAGGTCACATCCTTGTCCCAGCTGGTGACCTTAGACAAGAGACAAGCGCTTTGTTTCCGTGTCCTCATCTGTAATATAGAATAATACTATTATTATCACATAATGTAGTGAGGTTCGAAATAATTAAACTATGAAAAGTACTGATACCATATCCTGACACGTAGTAAGAGCTCTATAATTGTATCTGTTGTCGTCATTCTCATGTATTGCTTTTTTCCACTCCACGTCTCCACTTTTTTTCTTTAAAGAGATTCTCAGGAAACTGGAAGCTATGTGATAGGGATCTGGAGAGGTGGAGATCCAGTCTGTAACCAAGCATTCGAAGAAGCAGCTGAGAAAAGCATAGGGCAATGGTGGGAGGTGTAATAAGGCCAAAACAGATGTGGTCAGCTTCCTGAAAATTGGGGTCAGAACGGAGAAAGGAACAATGAAAGGGAGGGAGAGAGGAAGAAGGGCAAGGGGGCAGAAAGAGAGATCTTGGATAAACAATAGTGAAGAATGGTTCATTCCTTGAGAGGCTACATACTGAGTGGCTATATCATCCTGATGTATTGTGATCATAATTTATAAGTGAAACATGTTTTTTTAACATCACTATGTTTTAGGTGAAAAAATCGTAAGTAAAGCATCAAAAACGATAGTTTAATAGATAACATTGCTTAGATTGAGGCACAACTATTTTACACCAAAAACTTAAAAAAAAAAATACATAGTTTGATCATAGTGCAGAAGGTGCTTAAATGACACAAGTTTGAAGAACACAGACGGAGTAGTTAAGAAAATATCGGCTGGGCACAGTGGCTCATGCCTGTAATCCCAGCACTTGGGAGGCCGAGGCTGGCGGATCACTTGAGGTCAGAAGTTCGAGACCAGCCTGGCCAACATGGTGAAACCCTGTCTCTACTAAAAGTACAAAAATTAGCTGGGCATGGTGTCACATGCCTGTAATCCCAGCTACTGGGGAGGCTGAGGCAGGAGAATCACTTGAACCTAGGAGGCAGAGGTTGCAATGAGCTGAGATGATGCCACTGTATTCCAGCCTGGGTGAAGAGCGAGGCTCCGTCTCAAAAAAAGAAAAAAAACCATTTCGGCCATCCGACAGTCGTGGGGTTTGAACCCCTACATGAACCCTTACTTGCTGGGTAAATCTATTTAGGTTATACTATCTCATGAAACCTCAGAATCTCCTGCATAAAATGATTATATAAAATAAGCTAATATATTTAAATTGTGTATAATTATATGGTAGGTAGTTATAAAGATTGAGATCTGGCATGTAAAGTATGTGGAAAATTCTCAGTGTCCTGCTGTCATTTCACAGCAGAATCCTCCTGCTCCTTGGGAGACCCAAGTCAAGGTTGCCTTCACCAAATCATTTTAAAGCAATTTCAAGGCTTTCAGTCTGAAAGAGCAGCATTTTCCTTGGGGTCAGAGCTGCTTGGAGAAAACTTTCCAGGGCTGCATAAAACTCAGCCCTGGCTGGGTATTAGAGGCATCTCCTGCTCTGCACAGCCAAACCAGGTCAGGCCACCTACATGGCCCAGCATCCCTGTGTGGCGAGCATAATCCATTAGCTTCCTGACACCGGCAATGAGCCTCTGGGATCCTGTGTGACTCACTCCCCACTGCAATTTCATCATAACTTGTAGAAGCTTGAATTTCAACACCTGCTTGACTTACAAATGAGCAGGAGCTGCTGCTTTTGCCCTCAACTAGAAGCATAGCTAGAGAACAACTTTTGGAGATTCCTCGTATCTGACCCTTCAGGGTAGGCTTGCAGAAGCCCTAAGCCCTACAACTTGAAGTAAGGATAATATTGACCTGTTTGCCCAAAGCCTCCATAAGTCTAGAGTTCACAGGAAAATACTTGCTTTCTCATTTCCTACTCTTCTGCTAAAACAATGAAAAGATCAAGGTCACTGAGGTCTTGGACACTGCATCCTTTCATCATTGTTAACATTGCAATTAAGGATACTTTGATTTGAAAAAAATATTGATTGATTGAGAGAGTCCCTACTTCCCAGGTTCTAGCAATTCTCCTGCCTCAGCCTCCCGAGTAGCTGGGACTACAGGTGCATGCCACCACACCTGACAAATTTTTGTATTTTTAGTAGAGACAGGCTTTCACCATGTTGGCCAGGCTGGTCTCAAACTCCTGACTTCAGGTGACCTGCCTGCCTTGGTCTCCCAAAGTGCTGGGATTACAGGGGTGAGCCAACATTCCTGGCAAAAGAAAAAAGAAAAATTATATTTCGCATTTCCTAAACAACACATTTTCTCCAATTATACAATGTAATATACTATAAACAATTGTGGCATTAAATCCTATGAGTGTCAGATATACAAAATTAATGATATTTATGGAACACATGAATAAAGAATGACACTATTTTTATTAAAAAAATAAATTTACATCTTAGATGCTATGTGAAAGAGCTGTATAATCATCATAAAATTAAATAATTATGTTATTTCCAGCTTACACACATGCACATGGAAGATTTGAATCTTACATTCAAATCTGTTTGATTTTAAAGACTTATTCTTTCTAGAGTGACACGAAAATGGGCATTATCAAAGCAGTAGTAATTTGGTGGTCTTATTAAGTGATATACATGCCAGGAAAGTTAAGATAAAAAATAGAGATTTGACTGTTTGCAGGCATCCTTGGATTCTCATTATTCTTAATCTTTTAAGAATGTCATGGAATGAAAAAGTGGGGAAGGACCCAAGTATCATTTAGTCCAATGATTATGATTCAGCTGTCCTGGGTGTGGTTCAGAAACTGACTTGTTTTTTGTTTTGTTGTTGTTTTTAACTTTGCCAATTGATGCTACTGTTTGACCAATTTTCAGGCCATAAATAGTCTCCAAGCTGGTCTCTCAGCAGCAGCAACAGCAGCAAGAAACTTGCTAGAAATGCAGCTTTCTTGGGATTCACCCCAGAATGCTTGAATTAGTAATTCCAGGAGTGTTGCCAACAACCTATGTTTTCTCAAGCACCGTACATTATTCTTTTTTTTTTATTATTATACTTTAAGTTCTAGGGTACATGTGCATAACATGCAGGTTTGTTACATATGTATACTTGTGCCATGTTGGTGTGCTGCACCCATCAACTCGTCAGCACCCCTCAATTCATCATTTATATCAGGTATAACTACCAATGCAATCCCTCCCCCCTCCCCATGATAGGCCCCAGTCTGTGATGTTTCCCTTCTCGAGTCCAAGTGATCTCATTGTTCAGTTCCCACCTATGAGTGAGAACATGTGGTGTTTGGTTTTCTGTTCTTGTGATAGTTTGCTAAGAATGATGGTTTCCAGCTGCATCCATGTCCCTACAAAGGACACAAACTCATCCTTTTTTATGGCTGCATAGTATTCCATGGTGTATATGTGCCACATTTTCTTAATCCAGTCTGTCACAGATGGACATTTGGGTTGATTCCAAGTCTTTGCTATTGTGAATAGTGCCGCAATAAACATACACGTGCATGTGTCTTTATAGCAGCATGATTTATAATCCTTTGGGTATATACCCAGTAGTGGGATGGCTGGGTCATATGGTACATCTAGTTCTAGATCCTTGAGGAATTGCCATACTGTTTTCCATAATGGTTGAACTAGTTTACAATCCCACCAACAGTGTAAAAGTGTTCCTATTTCTCCACATCCTCTCCAGCACCTGTTGTTGCCTGACTTTTTAATGATTGCCATTCTAACTGGTGTGAGATGGTATCTCATTGTGGTTTTGATTTGCATTTCTCTGATGGCGAGTGATGATGAGCATTTTTTCATGTGTCTGTTGGCTGTATGAATGTCTTCTTTTGAGAAATGTCTGTTCATATCCTTTGCCCACTTTTTGATGGGGTTGTTTTTTTCTTGTAAATTTGTTTGAGTTCTTTGTAGATTCTGGATATTAGCCCTTTGTCAGATGAGTAGATGGCAAAAATTTTCTCCCATTCTGTAGGTTGCCTGTTCACTCTGATGGTAGTTTCTTTTGCTGTGCAGAAGCTCTTTAGTTTAATCATATCCCATTTGTCAATTTTGGCTTTTGCTGCCATTGCTTTTGGTGTTTTAGACATGAAGTCCTTGCCCATGCCTATGTCCTGAATGGTACTACCTAGGTTTTCTTCTAGGGTTTTTATGGTATTAGGTCTAACATTTAAGTCTCTAATCCATCCTGAATTAATCTTCGTATAAGGAGTAAGGAAAGGATCCAGTTTCAGCTTTCTACTTATGGCTAGCCAATTTTCCCAGCACCATTTATTAAATAGGGAGTCCTTTCCCCATTTCTTGTTTCTCTCAGGTTTGTCAAAGATCAGATGGCTGTAGATGTGTGGTATTATTTCTGAGGACTCTGTTCTGTTCCATTGGTCTATATCTCTGTTTTGGTACCAGTACCATGCTGTTTTGGTTACTGTGGCCTTGTAGTATAGTTTGAAGTCAGGTAGCGTGATGCCTCCAGCTTTGTTCTTATGACTTAGGATTGTCTTGGCAATGCGGGCTCTTTTTTGGTTCCATATGAACTTTAAAGCCGTTTTTTCCAGTTCTGTGAAGAAACTCATTGGTAGCTTGATGGGGATGGCATTGAATCTAGAAATAACCTTGGGCAGTATGGCCATTTTCACAATATTGATTCTTCCTATCCATGAGCATGGAATGTTCTTCCATTTGTTAGTGTCCTCTTTTATTTCACTGAGCAGTGGTTTGTAGTTCTCCTTGAAGAGGTCCTTTACATCCCTTGTAAGTTGGATTCCTAGGTATTTTATTCTCTTTGAAGCAATTGTGAATGGAAGTTCATTCCTGATTTGGCTCTCTGCTTTTCTGTTACTGGTGTATAAGAATGCTTGTGATTTTTGCACATTGATTTTGTATCCTGAGACTTTGCTGAAGTTGCTTATCAGCTTAAGGAGATTTTGGGCTGAGACAATGGGGTTTTCTAAATATACAATCCTGTCATCTGCAAACAGGGACAATTTGACTTCTTCTTTTCCTAACTGGATACGCTTTATTTCTTTCTCTTGCCTGATTGCCCTAGCCAGAACTTCCAAGACTATGTTGAATAGGAGTGGTGAGAGAGGGCATCCCTGTCTTGTGCCAGTTTTCAAAGGGAAGTTTTCCAGTTTTTGCCCATTCAGTATGATATTGGCTGTGGGTTTGTCATAAATAGCTCTTATTATTTTGAGGTACGTTCCATCAATACCGAATTTATTGAGCGTTTTTAGCATGAAGGGCTGTTGAATTTTGTTCAAAAGCCTTTTCTGCATCTATTGAGATAATCATGTGGTTCTTGTCTTTGGTTCTGTTTATATGCTGGATTACGTTTATTGATTTGCGAATGTTGAACCAGCCTTGCATCCCAGGGATGAAGCCCACTTGATCATGGTGGATAAGCTTTTTGATGTGCTGCTGAATCCGGTTTGCCAGTATTTTATTGAGGATTTTTGCATCAATGTTCATCAGGGATATTGGTCTAAAATTTTCTTTTTTTGTTGTGTCTCTGCCAGGCTTTGGTATCAGGATGATGTTGGCCTCATAAATTGAGTTAGGGAGGATTCCCTCTTTTTCTATTGATTGGAATAGTTTCAGAAGGAATGGTACCAGCTCCTCTTTGTACCTCTGGTAGAATTCAGCTGTGAATCCATCTGGTCCTGGACTTTTTTTGGTGGGTAGGCTATTAATTATTGCCTCAATTTCAGAGCCTGCTATTGGTCTATTCAGGGATTCAACTTCTTCCTGGTTTAGTCTTGGAAGAGTGTAAGTGTCCAGGAAATTATCCATTTCTTCTAGATTTTCTAGTTGATTTGCGTAGAGGTTTTTATAGTATTCTCTGATGGTAGTTTGTATTTCTGTGGGGTCCGTGGTGATCGTACATTATTCTTAAGCATGCTCAAATTTGAGAATCACTGCCAGAGATTATAAGGAACGATAGGAAGGTAAGAGGGAAAGAAGTGGAGGTGGCACTCACTGATCTTCTCTTGAATGCCCTGGTGACAACACGGCGACAGAAGGCATACATCTTGCTTCCTCTTTCTCTTCTAAAGTCAGTAGAAAACAATCTTGTGTCTACTTCCCTATCCAGGGATCTACTCTCTCCCTCTTCCTAGTGTTACTGAGATTTTAACTGTATGTATACCTGAAGAGGAGGTTTTAAATTAAAAAGTGCCTGTTTTCAAAAAATTAGAAGACCAGATTTTTAATGTTCCCAGCATGAAAAAATGATAAATGTTTGAGTTGATGGATATGCTAATTGAGTTGATCGCTATGCCCTGATTTGATCATTATACAATGTATACATGCATTGAAATTGCATTGAAATACTGTACCTCATAAATATGTACAACTTTGGGGTGTCAAGTAACACTACTAAAAAAACAAACAAACAAACCAAAAAAAAACACGATGCTTAGCTACTGCTGTTCTTTATCTTGCTCATAAAGCCGATGATGGAAGGAAAAAGACAGTGTCCATGGTGTGATTCTGGAAAGATTTTGGACTAACTTGTATTTGAGTCTTGGCTCCACCACTTAGTGTAGTGACCTAGGCAAGCTGTCTGACGTCTCTGAGCCTTGTTAGACAGGGACACTGTGATCTGCCTGACAGCTACAGTACCTTGGTGTCTTTTTCAAGGAGGGGCATTTCTCACTGTACCATGAGGAATGGACCAGGAAAATTTACCTCACAGCTTCTGCTTCAACATCCACATGGTAATTATGAGACAGCCCCAAACTCAGTGATCTGGAAGTCCATCCTGAGCTTCTGCAGAACTTCTATGAACTTTGCTCTTATGTCAAACACTGCCCACCAAGACAGACTTATACATTCATTCTTTCCCAAAGTGCTTGAAGCATGCTCAAATCAATGCAGGTAAAAGATTAACTTAAAAAAAAAAAAAAGGAGCACTTGGGTCTAACTCAACTCATCCCTTGTGACACCCAAGATGGGTGGAGGAGGAGGATCATATACCATGTCTTAGGCTTCTGAAGTTTATCCATATGGACAATCCTCTATCCTCTAATGCCCTATAGTTCTCTAATCTTCTCCTGCCTCTTCTTTCATCTCCTATTTAAGAACACATTTCTTCTTCCTCAGAGAAACTCAACTTCTCATGAACTGAGAAAGGACTCCTGGCCATTTTGTAATCTTTGAATCAGGTAAACCCTATCACGTCCAGCCTGAACACCATGCTAATGGAGTATGGACTCTGCCCAGACTTCTAAGGCTTTGCAGAGTGTGGTCCTGCATGGTGGAAAGAACGCCGTCAAGTCTTCTGTCCATTCATGGTTGTGGTCAGATTCTTCCTGAAATTTTGAGGAAGAGACTGATCTAGACAGAGTTAGCATTTCTTTGCTCAGAAGACAATACAGTCTATTTCCAAATAAGAAAAGTCTGTTCCTGCTATTAAATATGATTTTGACCACTCCCCACTCTTAACTCTGACATTATTGAGTTACTCTGGCTGTGCCCCAGACCACTGGGGGGAATTTTCAATAGTACCAGTGTGCCCTCCGCAGGCCAATCAAATCAGGATCTCTCGGGGTGAAATCTTAGCATGAGAGCTATTTAAAAAGCTCCCCAGGTGACTTTAAAATGTAGCAGGATTTGGGAAGCCATTAAAGTAGAACATTAGTCTACTTCCCAGTCTGCTTTTATGGCAAGGTCTCCAAAAGAAGCTGAGAAAAGTCCTGATTAACTCATTTATCCCTGAATTACATTATCGCTGACCCCCCAAATTCATCACATAGAGGGATAGGATGCAGCAAACACCTAACACTTTGCATCAATTAAAGTTGTTCAGATTAAGTAAATATATCAGGGACACCAGCATATCTTGTAACTGGTAAAGAATAAATTATATATTTCCATCTTTTCCTCTAGCTCTCCATAAGAAAGAAAAAAGAAAATGACTTAGCATTGACAAGGCATTGCAAGGACTTGGGAGCTACTTCAGAATTGGGTTCAACTTCTCCCTGCATCTGCAGACCATTGTTTTTTTTGGTGGGGGGGGAAAGGGGGGTGCTGAAGAATGCTTTAATACAACTACTTCATAGGATAAAATGAGTGAACCCACTTGAAAATGCCAGAAAATACAGGGGAAGCTCGATAAATACTGGTAATGCCTCCTCTATGTGTTCTATTTTTTAGCACTGAGGTTATGGCTAAGCTGCCTGGGACAGTCAATGCTAAGATTTCCATTTGCTATGGATTTCACATCTCCCAGAACACTAACAAATGCCACTTCCCCCTGGTTATTTGTGATGGTTCTAATTCTTGTTTATCTAAGCTTGCCAGCCAGTGCTTTTAACACTTCCTAATAATCACGTCCTATGCATTCACATTAAGGGCTCTGAAATGGCTGCTGCTTTCCTCAAAGGTCCACTGTACATGTTGGTAAATCAGTCTTCATAGAGCCGAGACCAGGCTGCTGGGAGGGGTTTCATTTTCAAATTTTCCAGGTTACTCCCTCAAAGAACAGTCAGTTTTCCTAACAAATGTCTGTATTAAACTTCTATTTCCCTTCTTCCAGTGGACCACCTGCACAATGACATTCATCTAATTAAACAGATTCTAAATATCCACTTGAAACATTCAGTCTTGTCTTAGTTCTTATTTCCCCTGACTCTGAATCTTGAACATTTGCAGTCATGCTTTGCCATGACCAGGCAGAAGTTACATATTAGCAAACATTACTGCAATATTTTTTAGGTTTCATTTTTCCCAACTCTTAGATTATCCATCATTTTCCTTTTAATTTCTGACAAAATTCCTTTTAGATATTTAAGACCTTGCTGGATTGTCATTAGTCTGCAACTCAAATCCACATACATCCAGGCATCTCAAGAACTGGAAGAGTTTTGTGCTTTCCATTTCAACTGACCACTGAAATTGTGGTCATTCTTCAAGGTGCTCTTTATTTGCACCCAAAAGCTTTTCCTCTTAGTTTCCAGTGGGGATTTTTCCCTCCTTTTTCTGATTGCACACTTATCCTAGGGACTGTCTCATTCTCACACTAGCTTAGTTGTTTCAATGCTAACATACCTTTCTGGGTAACTAGAAAATCTTAGACTGAGATTGTCCCTATTAGTGTCGGTATGTCTGAGACCTTGGTACAAACTAAGGATATGCTCTATAAAGCTCATTGAGTTGGATTTTCCTAATATGAACGATATTTTTTGCACAACAATATCACCATTAATTTAAAGCCAAATATTAGTTGCGACTAAAGAACGCTCTACTCCCTATAAACTTACTGATCCTTCTCAGTAAGTCCAGATTTGGTGTACTTCTTCCCCTGTTCTCTTCCTAAAGATCTTGCCAGTCCTTCTCAGTTGCTTTTGGAGACTCTCCTTCTCCCTTTTTAAAAATCAACTTCAATTATTTTTTAGTTTTGAATTATTTCTTATTCACTACTCACTTTCCTTGGGCACCATAGTCCATTGCTAAGATTTTAATTATGCAAATTGATACCTCCCAACTCTGTTCCTCCAGCCTTCATCTCTTCTCTGAATTCCACAAACTGTTCTAGGGCCTGGAATAGAGCAAATACTCATGTAACTGTTTTATGAATGAATGAATCATAGCTTATGTGGCTATCCAATCTTAGAAGGCTTTAAAAAGTCAGAAGAAAGTTCAGACTTATGCTTCACAGCAGCACTGTTCAATTAAAAAATAATGCAAGCCACATATTTAATCTTGAGTTTTCTAGTAGTCACATTTAAAAAGCAAAATAAACAGGTAAAATAAATTTTAATATAATTGAACTCAATATATCTAAAATTACATCGTTTTAATTTGTAATCTATATGAAACGTTATTTGTATATTTTTCATATTTTTTCACTTTCTATGTGTATTTTGCACTTACAGCTCATCTAGATTCAGACGCCAAATTCAGTTCCTCCATCAAATTAACTACATTTTTAGTGCTCGTTAGCCTCATGTGGCTAGTGACCTACGATATTAGACAACGCAGCCATAGGGAATGGAAGTCACTGCAGGTTTTAGAGTAGGAAATAAATACAAAAAGATGAGGCTTTTGAAATAAGTTAAAAATGTATTCTATCCTTAACTGGTATCATTAATCTTTTCTGTTTGTTAAACAGATATTTAGAAATTCAGCTATCTTTTGCAATATAGCAAAAAGACTGCACCATTAGCAAAGTGGTGATCATTAAACAACCTGAAAACTTATATATTAAAAGATCTGCCTATTTGGGGCTGATTTCTGTCATGGATTTAAACACCAAGCTTTAGCTCCTCTCCTCATTGCATCCTTTTGACCCTTGTACTTTATTACTATCTATTTTCATGTCTATAATGTAATATACTCAGTCTGTCTTGTAAATTTAAGTAAATTCTTTCACTTATTTTTCTCCTTCTCACAGTCATTGTCCATCACATCTTGTAAGAGGTTGGAGAGGAAATTGAGAACCAATATGAATTGATCTGACCTGATTATGGAAAGACATATTATAGTCTAAAATAATAAAGGAAAAATCATGTCATATAAAGTGAGTTTGTTTCTTGCTAGATTTGCTGCCACACAACCTTAATATAAATAGCCTTTTCTCTTGCTAAATAGTATTAGGATTGAGGCAGTGACTCAGAACCATCTGAGACTCTTCCTGAGGTGTGGACATGCTAGTCACAGGCATGCAAAATGCCTCCGGCCTTCAGCTTACCTCCTGGTTTTTGACCTTGGCTTTGTCCTCAGTCCCACATGTCAGATCAAGAAAACCAGGCAACAGCTTGAAGGAGGCAAGGTGTGTAATATAAATACAATGAAATCTCTGCCTAGATAACTCCTATCGATCCTCAGGGGCTTTGAGCTACTTGCCACATTGAATTTTTTTTCAAAGCGTGCTGACTGCACACAGATTTCACTGGATTTATATGACATTTTTAAGCCACTAGGATACCAATTAACAAAGCACTAATGCAGTAGAAGACCGAGTGGCCTGAAATAATTAATGCAGCTTTGTGAAGACTGAAATCCTGAGGAACATTTTATCCTCCAGCGAAAACCAGCTGGTTAAAGGATCTGGGGCCGCTGACCCTCTCTACAAGAATGAAAATGGAGGTACAATTGATCTGGTTCCTTTTCTTTTCTCCTCCTTGCTCCTTTGGTATCCTTTTGAATATCAGCCACATTTTGCCTATTTCTGATGAACTTTGGAAAAGGGAAATGGAGTGAAATATAAGCCCCAAGCTTTGAACATCAGTGTGAGATTCAGAGAAGGTGGCTGGCACCTCCAACGGTAAGGGCGGCATTCTGGTCTTCCAATGTTCTGTCAATAAAAAAGCAAAAATTCATAGCTTTTTCAAATTAATCATTGCTTTAACTTGCACTTAGTCATAACTACTATCTCCCTGAGAAGAATTTCACTTATAAATAGGATTTTCCATGCCTATTTGCAGCCATGAATTGTCTGATCACTACATCTGAGGACAAAAGTAGGCAATAGCTAGGAAATGAGATGAACAGAATTTTGGGTGAGGGTAACTGTTATTATTGAAAGGACAATGATGTGGCTATTCTGATATGTCAGGAGTGGTAGTGAAAGGGTGTCAGAGGCAGTTTTTACCTCAGCATACAAAAAGAAAATCTAAAAATTGAGCATCTCTGCCTTCATACCCTTCCCATGTCAAAAATTAACAGTCTTTAAAAAGGGAGAGCAATGCAATCACTCAGGAAGAGATTGGACATCCATATTTGGGAAATATTAGAGGGAATTTAAGCATCATAAGGGATTGGCAATGGGAAGAAACAAGTTGTGTCCCTTTTAAGCCTGGAATTATGAGGTCCTGTGTTTAGGGAGATCGCTTGCTATAGAAATCCTAAGCCAACTTGTTTCATAGTTGGAGAATCTTTTAAGGGAGAAAGCCCACTGGTGACATCAATAACATGTGGGCAGCAATCCCTGTTTGGAAAAGTCTACTGGGGACAGAGGAGTATGATATGGGACTGAGGACATTAGCAAAATGCCTATGGAATCTCTGAATCAGTGGCATGTTAAAGAAGAGTCATCAGGTGACTCTCACAAATAGCCCTGCACTTCAGATGTTCTAATACAGAAATAACTATGTGGTCTGAAATAGTACGTTAAAACACAGAAATAGCACAATTGATGGGTCCTGTCTGCAATGTAAACAGAACAAATTAAGGTTGGCAGGGGAAATAGTCCTTTTTTAGAGCCATCAGCATCTGCTCAATCAGATGACCTAATAAAAACAACACACAGATGCATTTTATGGCCTGGGGGTGTTTTCTGGGGAATGAATTAGATGCAGCTAATGAAGGCCAGACAGTCAGCTTAATGCCTGAGCTGGCCCTGAGTGGCATGCCTGGCCAAGAAAAGCTCAATAACTACATGGCAAAGAGAATAGATGAGTTCTGTAATTGGCAAAAGGGAAATGTACTGGGGGCAGCATTGGAGTTGGCTGAATTGCATAACACACATTTCAGCATGTTCTTTCTCACATATTCTCTGGTGCTAGGAATCAGGAGGATGATTCTAGGTTGCACTGAAGAAAAATATTAGGGTTTGGTAATACCTTCCAAATTTCCACACCATCGCTGAATCAATTTCCAAGATATATTTGACAAGTGGTTAAGTCTGTGCTTGGCTATGTATATCAATATTCAATTTTAAATTTAACAGCTGTTCATTGAGTGTCTACTATGAATTTGCCTAACCTCAGTGGGGGATATAATTAAGAACATTTTCTACTCCCTGGGTAGCTTAAAATAATGGAGAAGACAAAAACAAAACACATAAAAGTCAAGTAAACAACCCCCAGACAAGTAAATAAAATAATATAGCAAAGAAACCTAAGTATTGTGAAAGAAAGTGTCTAAAATACAGAATGAGATGGACTCCTTCAGGTGTCATTTGACGTTAGACTATGGAATGATAAGGTATTGGGGAGTCATTGTGAGAGCATCCTAAGGATGTATACTTGTATTTGTGAGACATTATTTTTTCTTGTTAAACTTTTCTTGGTTCGGCAAGCTTTGCATTAAGTGAGTATATTCAATGAGTCAAATGCTATCCTAGGTAAAAGAGACATACTCCTTCTCTTTTAGGGGTTTGCAACTCACTCTTTGAAAAGACTTAAAAGCCAACAAACATCATATATTATAACACATTCAATATTAGAATTTTAAGTCTGACATAGATTTAGCACAGTTGATGGTAGAGTTCATCTTTCCCCTGAATATTTAATAGAAAAAATAATGTCCAACTAGTGTATGGCAAAATAAAGTAAAATAAAGGAGGCAGGGTACAACCCAGCATTTGCAAAGAAAAACATTTCAGGGTAACTGGAAGTGGTGTGGAAAATTAAAGATAGAATGGGGGAGGTAGAGATGAGAAGTAATTTGGCCAGAGAGAAAAGTCAGACGTTATATAACAAGATGATATAAAAGGGCCTTGGAATCTATCTTATAGGTGATAAGAGGACTTTGAAAAGTTAAAACAGAAGCGTGAAATAATGATGATAATAATGACAGGAAGGAGAGGATGAGAAGGTAGAAAAAGAATAACGGTTACTGAGCACCTCATATATGAGAGAGTTTTTATTGAACTTCCTTGTAACTCAATTTTTATAAAAATCATCTGAAAAAACCAGAGGCTTTTAAAATGTGTCTGAGATAGCACAGCTTAGCAGAGCCAATGTTTAGACCAAATAGTCTTTCTCTAGAGTTTGTGTCCTATATAATGTTGCCATTAGACTCACATGACCCTGTTTATTGTATGTTTAGGAGTCACTTAGAGGACCATGTATGTTTATTGTACATTTAAGATTCACATCAAATACTATGTTAATGATGGGGTTGTAGGAACATTGCAATAGTTCAGTCATAAAAATTAATAAATATCCAGACTTTGTTTCTTCTATGTAGTATTTCTAGTGTATCCGGTTAAATTACTACACTATTCTTTCTGCAGTCTTTGGATGTTAGAAAAACACCTCTTCCTGGATTTTCTCCAGGACACCAATCCTTAGTTTCAACAGCTGTTTCTCATATGGTGTCTCTGTATGTATATACTCACTGTTGTAGTCATTGTTCATTGTTTCTTCAAATGGTCCAGATGTAATGTCACCTCTGTTGCTGCCTAGGATGTTGTCCTAATTTCTAAATTATGACTCATCCATGTATAAGGTCAGTCACTCCTAGTTGTAATATAGAGCATGGGCTGTTAACTTAGTCTTCCTTGTGGTAATTTGTGAAGTATAAACAGTGCGAAATAGTCTGTAGGTCTCTCTTGAAAAAGAGACAGCAATACCTTCAAGATATTCTCACTGTCCTTCCCTCTTTTAACCTTACAGAAAATACTTTTGGTCTTATGAAAACATATGACAGATATTCAAGAAATATACATTATCTCAATCTGGTTGTATCTATTCAACATATTTGACACTGTACATATTAGGAATTTTGGGTCTGTTTCAAGTGTCAGAAATGCAACTCACATTACCATAAGAATGTTTCTTGGAACATTCTAGAAGAACTCACATTTTCACTCTGAATGTACTTCCTTTTCAACTCATCTCACAGATTCTTGCATTATGTGATGAAGTTCCACATTTTACACTACAATGTCACCCAGCTGATTGAGTGTTGCTGTGGGCTGACTGTGTGGTTTAAAGACCATTTTGGACTTTCCACTATGAAGTAAAAACTGTACATAATAGAGTATCAAGAATCAGAATTAGGTACTCAGACCTGTCTGCCTCTCTTTTTTGTTTGTGCTTCTATTGAGCTCATCTTCTTCTAATGCAGAAAGGACCCAACCTCTCTATGTGATGGATAGGAGGTCTGCCAATATCCATAAATCTATGTCCCTTTGGCATGTAATCCCAGAGGCAAGCAGCTCCACCTCACTTCCAAATTGATGGATGTCTAATTGATTTATATTAGTTTCTGTACTTCACCCAACTGGAATGGGTCACATTAATTGACAAAGAGGACAACATCAATGAGAGGGATTTCTGTTGGGGTCCACGTGTTTCCTAAACAAAGGAATGAACACACAAGACAACACAAGACAACACAAACATGGCGGCCGCGCCGAACGACAGGCTCTGCTTTATTTTATACAGTCGTTTGTGGAATGTTACCAAGTCACAAGACACATTGTTGTTTTTCTGACCTTTCCCTGACTTTCTGGATTTTCAAGATGTTTACACAAGCCCCCAGGGTCTGCTGTTTGCGGCTGGCTTCTATCGGGAACGCCCTGCTTCGTTTGCAAGAGCAGGACTTATCGGAACGGCTCCTTTGCGAGTCCTCTACAGATTTCTCAACAGGTGATGGTGCTGTTATAAAAACAATGGTAGTGAGAAAATGATTTCTGTGGAGAAAGGAAGGTAGAAAGGAAGGAGGGAAAGGAGGAGTGAAAGAAGAAAAGAGAAAAAGGGAAGGAAGGGAAAGGGAGGGGGAAAGGAAGGAAGAAATGGAAGGAGAAAGGAAGGAAGAAAAATAGTTGCCATCATTCACAATCATTTTGGAAAAGGGTTTGACATGATCTAGTAACTTTGTACATGTTTAATCTTTGATCCATCGTTCTTAATGACATTTAAAGTTTGGCACTTATACAATAGTATATGTACATGAATGTTCATAACAATTTCTATAATAGGCAAGCCAGGGCCAAAAGATTCATCAGCAGTAGAATGTGTGAATAAATGTTGATATATTCATATAAAATTGGTATAAGATAGCATTGAAAATGAATAACTTTAGTTCCTATCACAAAATAACTCTCATTTACTTTAGACTGGCAAAAGAAGGAAGGCATAGAGTACAAATATATTAAGATTCCACTTATGTAAAGTTCAAAATAGAAAAAAGTATACTATATTATTAGATTAATAAATCACTTATAGATAATATACAACCAATATTTGTTGATTGTTGATAAATTGAGAAAGAAAAAAATAAATTATTATTATTACAAAATTCACGATTGTATTTACTTTTATAAGGAAGCAATGAGTCTCCTGTCAGGTAAAAGTATATGAGAACTTCCAATAATCAATTTCTTAAATAATAGTTACATAGAATTTTCTCATTATAATTATTTGTTAAAGTACGGATGTATTCATTCACCTTTTGGTGTATTTGTTGGACTTTGCCGTTAAAGAAGAAAAAATTATAAGTTTCACTGCACATTCTTTTGAACATTAGCTTTTGAGTGAGAGATATTCATGAATTTTGCTCCATAGCATGTAAATTAGGACATGTTGAGAAGTTGTTCATCTCTTTGTCCATAATTTTCTTGTCATATAATTAAAATAGTAAAATATAATGAAATAATAATCGCAATTAAAAACCACAACAAAACATTAACAATATTCATGAAGTTCTAAGATCAAATATGCGAGTAAAATGCCTAATAATTTGGTTGGCATATAGTAAGTATTCAACAGAATATGCACATTTTTTCACTTTCTTTATGTTAATTGTAATTTAAAAGGAGTTAATTGAGGATATTGCTTCTGTTCTGCTTTCTGATAACAAGAAGCCCTTATCTTTGAGTTTTAATTAAAGCATAAACCAAACTCATTTTTCATTTGGGTATCAATATTTTAGGGACTGTGGTCATTCCTGGGGGTCAGATGCATTAAAAAAAAGGCTTGATATTTAATAAGTTCTTAGAATAGTCTGGATTTCTCCCTGATTACTCTTAAACTTCCAGTACTAGGATACATAGAATATGTCTGTGTCAGTATTTTTGTGCAGTATCATCACATGGTCTTACAGTTTTGTAAAATGCTTAAAATGAAAATATTTTGGCCACAATTAAGACCATTTCTCTTTCTGTTCTGACTTGTCCTGCATCACACTTTATCTCACGTCAGGTAGTATTAGACTGTTGTCATCCAGCTAAGGGGAAATTGAATTGAGAATGTATTTAATTTATATTTACATAGAATGTAGTTATGTGATTTACCATCATGTCGGAATACAATTAGGCTAGTTTTGGCTTTCTATTATAGGAATAGCTTCCAGGAATACTCCTTATGCAAACTTTACTGATTCGCCTGACATTACCCCACAAAGGTGAAGGGACGAATGCTATATCCTAATATGAATGGAGCTTATGAATCCTAGCACTCAAAGTGTGTGGGCACAGGGGGAGAGGAAAGATTGTAAATATGTGGATCCAGAAGCTAGTCTATGAAATATTAAATTACTCTAACACTATAATACAAAAAGTAAGTACAAAATTCAATTCTCATCAATGCCTGGTTAAGTAAATCCTTTCCTCTAATAGGAATCTATTATTAAGATTCAAAATAAATGTATAGAATGAAAACTAGGTAGATATATGGATAGATAATTTGATATAAACCACATGGGATACAATTTATTAGAACCCCTGAATCTGAGGATGAAACCCGGTAGCAGTATTCTATGCAGCAAATTTCATGTTTTATACATTTCAAATATCAATTGAAAAACATGCTAGAAGATACAATTGTATTCTTAGTGTAAATTCTATTTACACTAAGCTATAAAAGAAGGTGTCTATTGTTTCTGTAAAAAAATATTAACATGTTATCTGAATAGATATATCTTGAATAAGATAAGTGGTCATTCAGCACAGGAAAAAATGCTCAACATCACTGATGGTCAGGGAAATGCAAATCAAAACCACAATGAGGTACTGTTTTACACCCACTATAATCAGAAAGACAGATAATCACAAATTCTTGTATGTGAAGATATCAGAACCTTCATACACTGTTTGTGGGAGTAAAATGATACAGCAGCTTTTGAAAATAGTCTTGCAGTCTCCTAAAAATGTTAACATTGAGTTACCATATGTGCCAGCAATTTCACTCCTAGGTATGTACCCAAGAGAAATAAAAACATATGTCTACACACAATATGTACATGAATATTAATAGCAGAATTATAACAGCCAAAAAATGGAAACAACCCAAATGTTTACAATCTGATCAATGGCTTAAATAATGTAGCATAATTATACTGTGGGTTATTATTTGGCAAAAAAGGAATGAAATACTGATGCATGCTATGTCATGGATGAATCTTAAAAGTATTATGCTATGTGAAAGAAGCTAGTTACAAAAGACCACATATTGGATGATTCTATTTATATAAAATATATGAAATAGGCAAATCTATAGTGGTTGCCCATGGACAGAGAAGTGGGGGAGATTTGGGATGACAGTGTCCATGGGTAGTGGATTTCTTTGTAGGGTGCTGAAGATGTTCTAAAAGTGATTATTTGAGAACACAAAAAACTATTGAATTGTATATATTAAATCGATATGGCATATGAATTTTATCTCACTGATGGTATCAAAAATATATAATAAGGTGGTCAGAGTACACAGATGAAATAGTAGGTAAAATTTTAAGGTAGTATTTAATGTATTATGCTACTTCATGGATTCGGTAATATACTGACACATGTCAAAAACATGTGTCAGTATATTAACCTCTTAGCTTGTAATGACTTATTTTCACATCCTAAAAATCATACTTCCTTACCTAATTTTTATTTTGCAATTTGAAGAGGAATCCAGATGACATAAGCTTCAGATTGTACAAACTAGCTCTATTCCTTTTGAAAGTTTCTGAAAACTCTCTTCTGAGCTGGACATTAAAGAGAGGTAATATGTTTGTGACCTAGTATCCCAGGAAAATAATTACTACAGATGGGCATGTTAAAAAAAATTCCCACATATCTGAACAGGGCTGGAAATTTTTCAGTTCTGATAGAGAAAAGCTCATCGAACCCTCAGTGCATTTAGTTGATCTGCCCCCCACCCTCTGGCTCATTCCTGAGGATTAGAGAAAAGCTAGCAATAAAGTCTTGTCTATGCAATCCTTAAAAAGAGCTTAAAAATAAATTTCAAAAGGATCGAGTTGATCTGCTTAATGTAAATTTACTGTTTACTGTCTGCCAGAACTAAAATCAAAAGATTTTAAAGAAAAACAATAAAATCCAGCATTTAGAAACATAATACAATATCCAGACAGAAAAAATATTTCAGACCAAAACTGAGAGTAATTTTTATAAAAGGATTTACGTTTTAAAAATATTAAGAAAGTTCTTCATAATATGGAAAAATAGTCCAGTTGGCATATACAAATAAAGCCCATCAGAAATGGTAAATAATTGTGTAAATAAGAAAGTTTACCAAAACACTAGAAGACATCTGAAGAAGGAAGAACTTATGACCAGTAACCAGGAGAAAAATCAGTCAATGGAAACAGACACATCAATGACAGGCACAGTATAATTAGAAGACAAGGAATTTAAAAGTTATGAATATATGCAATGATTAAAAATAAAACATAATGTAAAGAAATGCAAGCTATAAAGTAAATAGGAACTTGGAAAAATGAAAAATACTATATGTCACATTAAAATTTCTTTAAATGCACTAAACTGAAGGTTAGATGCTGCAGAAGAAAATACCAGTTAACACACACACACACAAAAAAGTGCAGTAAAGGAAATTTAAACTAAGTCAAGGAAAGAAAAAACAATGGAAGAAAAATATATAGAGCATCAATGACTATTGGGACCGCATTAAGTGTTTTAACCTACATATATTTGAGGTACCAGACAAAATAGAGAAAGAAGAGATAATGCTAAAAAGTTTTCCAATTATAATTAATACTAAAATATCACACCTCTAAGAAGCTCAGGAAAACCTATGAAGAATGAAAAAGAAGATTGCAGGAAGACACATTATATTCAAATTCATGAAAATCAAAGTTTAAGACACTATCTTATAAGAACCCAGAAAGAAGAATAAATGTTTATACAGAAAAGAAAAATTATAATCCTCTCAGAAACAGTTCATGACAATGGAAAGATGTATTTAAAATGCTAGAAGAAAAAGTGTTAGAATTCCATATTTCATTAAAATTTCCTTTAAAATTAAAGGCAAAACTAATAATTAGACAAAAGCTGAGAATTTTTTACCCAAGACTTTTTTAAAATGCAAAACTATGTCAGAATATTATAGAATATGGAAAAAATCATGCAGAAAGCATATGAAAGCAGGAAATAGGAATGAAGAACACAAAAGATGAATGTAGATATAAAACATGATTTTCCTCACTACACTTTTTAAAAGTAAGCTTAGCACACAGTGTTGCAGAAGTGTTTTTTAAAAAGTATTCAGATCGAATCTATATAAAATTCACCCCCTTTAAAGTGTATAATAGTGATTTTTAGTATATTCACAGAACTGTATGACTATCACCACTATATAATTCCAAAATATTAAGCTGAGATACAAAGACCATGAGACATTGTTCCTATCAAAATAAAACTGAGTCTGGGCGCACTGGAGCAGGCCTGTAATACCAGTACTTTGGGAAGCCGAGGGGTGCGGATCACCTGAGGTCAGGAGTTTGAGACCAACCTAGTCAACATGGTGAAACCCCATCTCTACCAAAAATACAAAGAATTGGCCAGGTGTGATGGCACGTCTGTAATCCCAGCTACTGGGGAGGCTGAGGCAGGAGAACTGCTTGAACCCGGGAGGCGGAGGTTGCAGTGAGCCGAGATCGTGCCACTGCACTCTAGCCTGGGCGCCAGAGCAAAGCTCTGTCTCCAAAAATTAAAATAAAACTGAGAAAATGCACACAGTCAGTTCTTGTCACCGGGGACACAAGCCCACTTTTTAATTATATCTTTCTTGGAATGAAATCAAGAAATGAAGTAGCATTACTGGAAAAAAAAAAAATATATATATATATATATATGTATGTATATAAATCTTAAAACTAGTAAGAACATATGAGGTTTATAACATAGAAAATAGTAAAATATATGACAGCAATAGTGCAAATAGGTGTGGATGGAATAGTAAGTACATTGTAAGTTGTACATAAAATTCATTATGATAAACTTTGTAAACTATATTTTTCTAAGTTGTGCATTGTATGTTAAATGGCATACTATTATCTGAAAATAGACTGGAAAGTTAAAGATTTATATTAACTGTAGAGAATTCACTTAAAATAACACAAAATAATAGCTAATTAACAATGAAAATGAAATGAATTACAAATATGCCCCATTAAGTAAAGAAAAAATGCACAGAAAGAGAAAAGGAACTGAAGGGAAAACAAACAAATAGCAAAGTGGTAGACTGAAGCCAACCATATTGATAAACACGTTAAATGCTAAAGGTCTAATAGCATCTTTCAGAAGAACTTTGAGATGACTAGAATGTTCTATATCTGCAGTGTCCAACACAGTGTGACTACTGGTTGAAATATGGTTGGCGTAAGAGAGGAACTACATTTTTAAGTAGATTTTGCTTCTTAAACACATGTAATTTTATAGCAAAATTGAATAGAAAAAGAGTTTCCACATACTCCTCACTCTGTTCAGTTTTCCCAATTATTAATATTTTATATTGGTGGGGTGCATTTGCTATGATTGGTGAATCAAATCAATACATGTCTTAGTCCATTCTTGCTGCTATAACAAAATATCTTTGACTAGGTAATTTGTAAATAGCAAGAATAGATTGCTCACAGTTCTGGAGGCTGGAAAGTACAAGATCAAGGCTCCAGCAGATTTGGAGCCTGGTGAGAGATGGCATCTTCTGTGTGCTTAAATGACAGAGGAGCAAGGGAGCTCCCTGGAATCTCTTTTATAAGGACGCTAACCCCATTCATGGGGGTGGAGCCCTCATGACTTAACCACTTCCCAAAGAACCCCTCTCTTAATACTATCACATTGGGCATTAGGTTTCAACACATAAGTTTTAGGGGGATATCAACATTTAAACCATAGCAATACAAAATTTTAACTAAAATTCACAGTCTACATTGGGGTTCACTTGGTGCCGTATAGTTCTATGGGTTTTGACAAATGCATACTGTCACATATTCACCATTATAATATCAAAGAAAATAGTTGCACTGCCATAAAAATCTCCAGTTTTTGGCTTATTCATTCCTCCCTCCAAACTTCCCAATCTCCAGTAACCACTGTTATTTTGTCTGTCTTTATAATTTTACCATTTCTAAAATGTCATATATTTAAAACCATACAGCATGTAGCCCTTTTAGTCTGGCTTCTTCCACTTAGCAATATGCATTTAAGATCCTTCCAGCTCTTTTCGTAGCTTGCCAGCTCATTTCCTTTTGTTGTTGTATAATATTCTGTTATATGAATGTACCATAATTGATATATCCGTCCACCTATTATAGGGCATCTTGGTTGCTTCCAATATTTGGCTTTTATAAACAAAGCTGTATAAACATTTGTGTGTAGGTTTTTTTATGGACATAAATTTTCAACTCATTTGGAACTTGATTGCTAAATTGTATAGTAGGATTATGTTTAGCTTTGTAAAAATCTGCCAAAATGTCTTGCAAAATGCTGCACCATTTTGTATTCTCACCAACAATGAGTGAGAGTTCCTATGGGTCCACATCCTTTCCAATATTTGGTATTACCGATTTTTTTTTTTATTTTTGGTCAGTCAAATAGGTGTGTAGTGGTATCTTGGTTTTAATTTGCATTTCTCTGATGACATGTTGAGCATCTTTTCATATATATATGATGTGTGTGTGTGTGTGTGTGTGTGTGTGTGTGTCTATATATATATAAAATCATCCTTCACAAGGTATCTGTTTAGCTGTTTGCTCCCCTTTTAATTGGAGTGTTGGAGTTCTAAGAGTTTTCGTAAATTTGCGTATTTTGGATGCAAGTCATTTATTAGGTATCAGTTCTGCAAATATTTTCTCCCAGTATGTGACCTGTCCTTTCATTCTTTTAGCAGTGTTTTCACAGAGCAGTTTATAATTTTAAATAAGCCTAACTTATAATTATTTTCTTTCATGGAATGAGCTTTTGATATTGTAGCTATATACTTATTGCCAGGCCCAGGGTCACTTAGATTTTTTTTTCCTATATTATCTTTTGAAATGAAAATTTTATTTCATTTCAGTTAATTTGCCTTTAAATAGGCACAAATTGCTAGCAGTTATAATGCTGAACCACACATTGTGGGATAGAGATTTTGTAATTAGATAATTAGATAATAAAGTAAAACCCAAATATATGTTGTGTATAAGACATGACCTTGATGTAAAGTTACAGATATGTTAAAAGCAGCTAAGTAAAGTGTTACAGTATAGGAAATGATAAACCATAAAAATACTAATCTTAGAGAAAGCTCAGGTGACTGTAAGAAAAGATCTCAGATGAAGAAATTAGATACAGACAGTATATAAGGTATTACGGTATTAGGCATTAGATATAAAGATGAATGATTCACAATGATAAAGTATCAATTTATCGAGACCATAAAAATCCCCAAAGTTTATGCACATCACAAAAGGGCTGCAAAACACATAAAAACGAACAGAATTAAAAAAAGAAATAGAAAATACATAATTGCAGTTTGATATTTTAACACTTCACTCACAATAATTAATAGACCAAATAAAATTGAAAAATTAGTGAGGATATACAGACTTGAACAACACAGTCAACATACAATCTAATTTACTTTTATAGAATATGCCATCCAACCAGAAAAATACATATTATTTGCAAGTACACCTGGAATCTTAATCATGGTAGTTCATATACTGGGAGAGAAAAGTGTCATTAAATATAAAAAGATTTAAATGCTAAATGTTGTCTGACCAAAAAATAAATTAACACTCAAAAAAAGTGAAATTTTTAAAAATTGCAAATACTTGAAAATTAAATAAGTAAATGAAGATTTCACTTGAGACGTTAGAAAATAAGTCAAATCAGATGAAACGCATATATTATCAAAATGTGAGAGCCGCAGCCTATGCTGTGTTTAGAGGGAAATGTATAACTTTAACATTTTAAAGGTTATGTCTGATCATCTTAAGAATAAAAAAATCAAGGACCTGAGTTCTGTACACCCACCTTATGTTCCAGCATTTCCAGGTATTTACCTCCCAATAAGGAAAACATGTTCAAACTAACTCATGTACATAATAGTTACAATAGCATTATTCGCAATAGCTAAAAACTGGAAAGAACCCGAGAGTCCATCAGCTGGCTCATGGACAAATAAATTGGACTATACACATAACACAGATCATCACCAATAAACATAAACCAAACGTTGATGCATGCAACAGTATGTATCAATATTTGGGGAATCTCCATACACACTGTATTGAACAAAAGAGGCTACAAAAGACTGCTTCTGAATAATTCTAGTCATATGACTGTCTCAAAGTCATATGTCTATGGAGAAAAAAAAAATTATTGATTGAGGCTTGTGAAGAAACTGCCTGCAAAGGGACATGAGAAAACGCTTTGAGTTGATGGAAATGTTCTAAAGGTTGATTATGGTGGTGGTCTTATTATGCATATATTTGCAAAAACTCACTGGACTACACACTTTGGATGTGTATATTTTATTATATGAAAATTATACCTCAATAGAGTTGTATGAAAACTGTCCATCTAAAGTTTTTGAGTGCAAGGATTCAAATTTATTTTTATGCAAATACCAGCTACATGATGTAAAGAGTGTAACTTACTATGTCGGAAATCTGTACCTCATTTAGATATCGTGAATAATAATATCTACCTCCCCGTTTGAGGTAGGAACAAATGAAACTATGCTTGTAAAAGTATTCCATGTAAACTGTTCCATCAATATCACCACAGCACTTTTATCCCTCCTGAGTTACAGCCAGGCTTTTTGTAATGTCTGTACCTGTAAAGGCTTTGAAGTAATGATGTAGTCGCCTACCCAAACTAGATTTCCATGCACCAGCATTTGGTGTATACAGACACCAGCTCAGGCCTGGCAGTTCCTCTGTTTTGCAAGCTTCATGGTGAAGGCCTGTATGTATGAACTACTGTAGTTCTTTTCAGTTCCCAGAAGTTTGTGTACAAGACTGTTTGAACAGTCTTGAATCCACAGTCTCCATTAGCAATGACAGGAACTGCCTCAAGGTGCCTTGAGCGATTCTTCCGAAAGGTCAGATATAAACACATTCATTCCTGTACATTCTATCCCCCCTCCTCCTAGCACCAAGCTCAATTACTTCTGTTTTGTATGTCAGTATCTTTATTAGTACTGCACAGCAGAAAGCACAATATACTGAGGTGACAATTTTTAGCTGGCGGCAGATCTGATTAATGAGGCAAGGCTGAAATTAACTTTTTCTCATGTCACGTAGATTTCCCAAGTCATGTAAAATTCCCCTTGTTACACTACCCATTAACATCTTCACCACCAATAAACACATGGAAATATATTGTACTTTTAACTGAAACAGGCATCCATCCATGTCCTATTATCCCTGGAAATAAAATGTGACATGATTTGATATTAACACAGATAAATGTGTCCATTTAGAAAGTTCCTTAGTCAATACAATATTTTCTGATTGTATGTCTGCTAAACGAATATACAGATAGGCATTTTATGTTAAAAATAGTAATAGGTACATCTTGATGACAAAATGGAATATAGACTAAGGCAGAAATCTTTGACAGGTAATTATTGTGAATGGCAGCAATGCTATACACATTTAAAAATAATCAACGATGTAACCAAAGGCAGAATGCCTTTCCCGTTTAAAATTAATTATTCAAAGGAAGTCTGTACAGCTTGCTGAAATTGTTTTCAGAGCTCAATAATAAAAATGGCAAGTGCTCCAATTCCTCTACTTTGTCTATATTTAAGAAAGTCCATTTGGCTCAGATGCACAGAGCTCAACAGCAAATGTTGCATGTTATTATGTAATTAGACATAAATAAATTAGAAATCTGCAAATAGAAGATGTGTTTATAATAGTTGACCAAAAAATAATCAGATGTTTTTAAAAGGGTAAAAACATAATTTTCTTTTTGCTGTATGAAAATACTATAATTTTTATAGATATCATCTTAACTAAAAATTGTTAACATATAGTCAAATTTACAGCTTAGAAGCAATTAGATGCATCTAATGAGAAAACTAGATTATTCAGTCTCCAGTAATATAGGGACAAAATAGTATTGATTTTGCAAGTTTAAAATATTCAACAAGCTTTTACACATAAATCACCTAAAACAGTACCTTGCCTATTAGTGATCAATAAGTATTAACGACTAATTATTTTGTCATTAATTTTCCTGTTATTCCTTGCAACATAAGGGTGTCACGCTTTCTAGTCTGGTTTACAGAGCATACGGTTATACAATTTATTTTTGGTTTTGCCACTAAGTAACGTTTGGCCTTGATCAAGTTAGCGGATGTCTCTGGGTACATTTTTGTTTCACTTTTTAACAGAGTACCTTAATGTAGATAAAGGTACTTTTATGATCTTATTGACTATAAGTCAATTCACAACTTATATCAAAATGTTCCTCAAATCAAAAACATTTGCAGTTTCAGAGTGCCTTTACTGAACTTATACAAAAGGGTGATTGGTTATTAACTATGTTTCACAAATTTGAAAAAATAATGGCGTTAGTATTTTGGGTTCAAGGTTCATTCTTCCATTGGCTAACAATATCTCAGTGAAATTAAGCCTCGTGGGAGCATAGTGAGCACCATCTGCATGCTAGGAAAATGCTAATCATGAGTCCTATTTGACAGATGTAGAAACTGAGGTTTACAGGAATTAGTTGCCTGAGGATCAACAATTCAGGAATTATCAGTATTATCACCCTTTCTCTTTTGTAAACGCAGTTTACACTCTCAATGAAAAATAAGTGTAAAAGAGGTTACAAATTTACATCCCTACTTCCTCTGTTCAAACCCTACCTTTCCAGTAGCATACATATATAACATACAATATATAAAATATATAATATATAAAAAATATATAAAATATATAGTATACAATATATTATACAGATATATATAATATATAAAATATATATTTATATATCATATATTCAATATATATTTAAAAA
Organism: Rhinopithecus roxellana; assembly: GCF_007565055.1. Lineage (NCBI taxonomy): Eukaryota > Metazoa > Chordata > Mammalia > Primates > Cercopithecidae > Rhinopithecus > Rhinopithecus roxellana. The sequence continues at coordinate 35,206,666 of NC_044568.1, forward strand.
TATACATATTTATAATATATATTATATATTTATATGTGATATTTATTATATATATTATGCAACATTTATAATATATATTTATAATATATTTTATATATTTATATAATATTTATAATATATAATATAATATGTATAAGATATAGCTATATTGTTATACCTATATATTATATCTATAGTATATCTATATTATAATTGGATTGATATATAATGTTATATATGTTTTATGTGCATATGTTTTACATATGTATCACAAATGGGTTGATATATATAATTTATATGTTATCTATATCTGTTTTTAAAGATATATGTGTAATATACATTTTTAAAGATGCATAAACTTTATGTATGCATAACTGTTTTTAAAGATGCATAAACAATGACAAAGAGAAAGCAGGCCAAGAAGATATGTGAAAGACGGGAAGGGAAGAAAAGCAATGAAAAATAGTTTTGTCATCATTTGCTTAACTTTAGAGTCAGTACAAAATGAAAAGTAGAGGAGGTAGAAAGAGCAATTCAAGAAGATGGGTTCCTTCAGAAATACCATTTGACCCAGCAATCCCATTACTGGGTATATACCCAAAGGATTATAAATCATTCTATAAAGACACACGCACGTGTAAGTTTATTGCAACCCTATTTACTATAGCAAAGACTTGGAACCAACCCAAATGCCAATCAGTGACAGACTGGATAAAGAAAATGTGACACAGATACACCATGGAATACTATGCAACCTTAAAAAAGAATGAGTTCATGTCCTTTGCAGGGACATGGATGAAGCTGGAAGCCATCATTCTCAGGAAACTAACACAGGAACAGAAAACCAAATACAGCATGTTCTCACTCATAAGTGGGATTTGAACAATGAGATCACATGGACACAGGGAGGGGAACATCATACACCAGAACCTGTCTAGGGGTGAGCGTCAAGGGGAGGGGGAGAGCATTAGGACAAATACCTAAGGCATGTGGGGCTTAAAACCTTGACGATGGGTTGATAGGTGCCGCCTGGGTCACAGAGACAGACTCCGTCTCAAAAGAAAAATAAATTTGGGTTTCTGAGACTCCATTTTTCCTATTGTATCTACTCTGCCAGAGCTGTCCAATGGAAAGACAGATAATACTATGACTAAAACATCAAAATAACTTTTTATGCTGAGTTTGGGAAAGAATTCCTGAAGAAGAATGCCGTATCCTTGAACTTCAACTTGCTTGAGACTGTTTTCTCATCTTTGAATTGGGGGCAAGCATTCTAGTCTCTGCTAGGCTTTGTGAAATGAAAACAAAAAGATGGATATGAAAGTGTTTTTAAAACTCTAAAGGAGGCTTACAAACAGGAAGGCAAATTTGCAGAAAGAAATACCTTAATGAGAAAGAGCTCGATGAGAAGGAACAAATTAGTATTAAGTATTTAGAACAACATTTTCCAAACTTTGTTCTTAAAATTCGATAATTTGATTTCTGGAACTACAAGTGCTTCTAGTGAAAAATATCCCAAAGTCTATTTATTTATTTATTGTCATATTTCTTATTTTTTCCTCCTACTTTATTTTATTTTTTAACACACCATCTCGCTCTGTTGCCTAGGCTAAGGTGCAGTGGCTCAATCACGGCTCACTGCAGTCTTTACTTCTTCACAGGCTCAAGAGATCTTCCCACCTCAGCCTCCCCAGTACCTAGGACTACAGGTGTGCCCAATCATGCCTGAGTAATTTTTAAATTTTTAAAAAAATTTATAGAAATAGGAGTCTAAGTATAAATATTAATAATTCTCCATCTACATGATGATTCCCTTGGATGTGGCCAGGATAACTTGGTCGTATTTGTGTTCACAACAGTACTGCACAATGTCTATGAGCTCAGTAGGGCCAGCCATAGTCTCAAGCCTAGCACAGTGCCAGAAATAAACCAAGTCCACATAGAAGCCTTTGGAATTACAAGAAGATATTCCTGATAAAAACTTTGATAGGGATCTCACAGGCGTCGTACTCCTGGGCTCAATGAGTCTCTCACCTAGGCCGCCAAAGTGTTGGGATTGTAGGCACAAGCCACAGCACACTCCCTTCTTCTAATATACATAATTCATGTTGGCATATTAAGGACTCTGGGATTTTAAACAAAATAGAAAATAGTTTTTTCATTTAATATCTTTGTGAGTAAAAATAAAATTCTTATCCATACAAATACTGAATGAAAAAGTTCTCGGCGATGTCACTTATTAGCCATGATACTTTAGGCAACTTACTTATTTAGAGACAGAGTCTTGCTCTGTAACCCAGGCTGGATTGCAGTGGCGCGATCTTGGCTCACTGCAACCTCCGCCTCCCAGTTTCAAGCAATTCTCCTCCTTCAGCCTCCTGAGTAGCTGGGATTACAGGTGCCCGACACCACACCTGGCTAATTTTTTGTATTTTTGGTAGAGATGGGGTTTCCCCATGTTGGCCAGGCTGGTCTCAAACTCCTGACCTCGGATGATCCACCTGCTTTGGCCTCCCAAAATGCTCGGATTACAGGGTTGAGCCACTGCGCCTGGCCTAGGCAACTTATTAAATCTCTTTGATATTTGCTCATGAGATAATTGTGTAATCCTGCTGCAGAACAGTGTTAATTGTGAAACATTTTGTATATACAGTACCTTATTCAGTGTCGAGTACACCGTAAGTATTCAATAAATAGTAGATATTCTTCTCCCCTTCCTACTACAAAATTCATCTGTTGTTGCACCAGACAGATAATTGCCTTGGAGCAAAAGCATTGTCTATTAGATGCATTTGCCTTGTGTGAACAGTTTGTGTCAAATCTTGGTTTTAGGAAGGGAAGAATTTCTAAGCACTTTCTGTCACATTGGCAAGCATCCATCCCTTCTTGGAAGCTCCCAACATAAAAAGCTGCAAGTCAGTTCCTCCATGTCATTTTATAAAATTTCCTTTTCATTGAAAAATACAATCTGAAGAAAAACAAAATTGTTTCCGTGCTTTTTACCTTTCACATACCCCAGGACAAGAGAAAGAGCTGAAATCGCCTTCCCCCATCCTCTTTGACCTCCCTCAACTCTTCCCCTCTCACCCTCCTCTCCTGTTCACTGCACTGATACCTCCATTTCTCTGGGATCCTTATTTGGAACTTGTTCATATTTACTCAGTAGTTTAGATGATCTCTTTTACTTATGCAGGAATTCATTAACATGAACACGAGTGAGGGATGATCTTTCACTTCTCGTAAACACTTCATTATTTGCCTTTGGTATTTGAAGACAGCAAGACAAAGCCTATCCTTACAGAGTGTCTCCTCGGTAATTACTGCTGGTGTTGTCAGTTGCAGACTGCCCTCCTGCCTGCATCTGAAATGTCTAGCAGAGAAAGACGGAGACAAGGAGTTAGCCATTTTTACCCTTCCCAGGCTGGGAAGACAGTCTAAAATCAACTCAGCTGTCATTGTTCTCTGGCGAACTCCCAAGCCAAATGTGCTTCTCCTGTTTTTTGCTGCTAGTCCTCCTGAAATCAGGTTTGGACATGGGGGCCAAGGAGCCAGCCACAGAATTGAACCAGTCATTTTGCCAAGACAACACCTGCCCTTCAGAGTTCTGATTTTCTTTCAGGAGAACATCCTGTGCATACTACAGCTGTCCTTATTGTCTTTGCCTGGCATTTCCCAGAAGATATTTGTTTTTCATTGATCTTCTTTGCTTCTGTGTTTCCTATGACACAATTTGATGAACACATATACTTTTCCCCCTGAAATAAATGATATTAGGTAAATAATTGTTTCTCAGAACTTGTGCTTTTTGGTTTTTTATTTCAGTTTTTGTATTTATGACACTGGTTCTGCATGCAAAGAAAGAGACAAAGTGAAAAGGAATTTTTCTTTTAGCCCTGATAGGTGAAGCTTGATATTTCTACTGCTACTTGCTCACTTCCTGACCTGGAACAAGTAACACAAGATGTGGTACCTTAGTTCCTCCCACTGACAAATGGGGAAAATGAATATCTGTCTTCATTTTATGAGTGAAAATGAATATTTTAGGGACTTCCAATTCAGGAAAGATGGCACAAACCTATTTCTCCCTGTTTTTCGTTGGTGAACACAACATAAATACTGGAAATAATGTAGGAAATAACAAAAGGACAACTCTGCAAAGATAGTAAGAAGAAGGTAAAACGTTTGGAACCCCAGGACTAAAAGAACAGCCCAGTAGCAAGATATCCTGTCTCCCTCCTCCATGCAGTAGAAGAATTCTACTTAGACGTGTCATTTCTTGACTCTCAGCCTAGCCAAAATAGTGGGGCCAGGTAGGCTCATTCTTCTCCTGAAAGGACCAGAGTTCTAGGTGACATCAATACCAACACCACCAGCAAGGAGGATTCATCAGAAGCTCTGCTAAAAATAGGCATCTAGCAAAAGCACTCTTCTATCCAATGTTCCCTGAGGCTCCTTTTTCCCCAGTGAAGAAATACAGGGACAGGTAGATAGGATCAGCAAGGAGGATCCAATTACAATGAGCAATTCCACTGGAGAGCTCCTTTGTCCTCAGGGTCCTGAGATTCTCCTTCCTTCCCCTGGCCCAGTATTCTCACCCCAGTGTTTCTACACTGGGGCTGGGGCACAGCCAAAAAGAGGGACCCAGCCACAGCAGGTGACTAGGCTTGGAAAAACTCTGCCCCTGTCTAGAGGCACTGGAGTGCTTGGAGAAAAACAGTAAGGAGAGACCAACAGCACCAAGCTGCCTGCCTGCACATGGTCTTTGACTTAGAGGGTCCTGAGACTGATTGTCCTTCCAGAGACAACAGGCAGCTGGGGTGGGGGAAAATGCTAAGGGGATCTGACACCACAAAAGCTCTGAAAATTAAACTGCCATTGGAACCACAGCCCACAAGTGCAGGTCAAGATTTGCGTGCTAAACGTGAAGAGGGGGTTTGCCTGTTAAGTCAAACATTTAAATAGAACCCACAGTCTCTAAACCTAATAGAGAAAATGCCAAGGATATAATAGAAATCCACCCATCATATCAAGCACCAAGAAAACCACCTGAATGAGAAAGAATAAACTGATGTGAATACCCATATGAATCAAATGCTGAAATTATCTGATGAGAATTTTAAAGCCATTGTTATAAAAATATTTCAATAATCAAATACAAAGTGTCTTAGAACAAATAAATAGAAAATAGGAGAAAAATGTTATGTATACAAAGAAACCAAATAAAAATTTAAAAGCTGTAAAACAATATAACAAAAAATTAAACCCAATAAAAGAAATAAGAAAATTCACCAGGCTCAAAAGTAGCATGTGTACAACATATGAAAGAAACTGGCAAACTTGATAGCACATCAATGCAATTTAACCAAATGTGAGCAACAGAGAAAACATACTGGGGAAAAAAACCCCAGAGCCTGAGAGGCCTATGGAACAATGACACAAACCCAATATTCCTATTATTGGAGTATCAAGAGGAGAGAAGAAAAAGCGAGGTTGAAAGAATATTTGATGAAATTATCACTGAAAACTCCCCAAATGTGTTGAAAACACTATCATACAGATCTGAGAGGCTGAGGAAACCCCAAATAGAATAAACTCAAACAAACTTACACTACGGCAAGCAATAATTACACTTTTGAAAATTAAAGACAAAAAGTCTTGAAAGTAGCCAAAGAGAAACAATATATTACCTCTGGGGAATTCCATTTTAAATGTCAGTGGATTTCTCATCTAAAACCTTGGAGGGCAGAAGGAGTGGCACATTTTTTCAAGCGGTTAAGGAAAAGAACTGTCAATCACAAATTCTATTTCTGACAAAACTACTCAGGAATGAATGGGACATGAAGAAAATCTGAGATGGAAAATGAGAATATTTTGTTGCTAGCAGACCTACCCTTACAGATTCGTCAAAAAAAAAAAAAAATAATGAAAGAAATAACTTTGGGGCATTAGGAATGGGGCATTAGGAATGATGCAGAAACAGTTAAAGAAATGAATATGGGTATATAACATACTATCCTTTTCCTGGTGAGTTTTGTAAATCATATTTGCTTACAAAGCAGAAATTGTAACACCATCTGATACTCAAGACGAAGATATTTAAAAATGGGGAAGGCAAAGGGTTCTAAATGAAAGTGACATCTCCACACCTCACTTGAAGAGGTAAAATGTTGATACCAGTAGATTTTGGTAGGTTACATATGAATATCATGATACCCAAAGCACCTAAGAAAAACCACAAAAAGTAGTTCATAAACACCATAAATAAATCAAGATAGAATTACATGTAATGATTCTACAACATGTTTTTATTATTTATAGCATGTTGAATATGTTAAAATATAACATGATCAAGTAACACATAGGACAGTATATAAAAACATTAAAGATGACAATACAAAGACACAATAAACAAAATGGCAGATATGAGGACTAACATCAGTAATTATCTTAAATAAAAATAAATATACCAACCAAAAGAGATTGGCAGGACAGATAAATGATGACACAACTATTGTCTGCTTATAAAAATAGCACTTAGAATTTTAAGACCTAGGTAAGTTGAAAGGAAATGGATAAAAAGCTTAACATGCAGATATTGATCTTAAAGAACAAAAATTACTACAATAAAATCTAATTTGAATTCAGAGGAAAGAAAATTACTGCAAACAGTGGGGGCATGCATATTTAAAAAAAAATGATTACCAGGAAGATAGCAATCCTAAATGTGCCAGAAAAAGGAAAAAAATTATATGAAGCAATAATAAAAAAAAGCTGAAAGTAAAAATAAATCAATTATTGATGGGAACTTCAACACCCCCACCACTCAGAACTTGATAGAAATAGTAGAACATCAGCAAGAATACAGAAGATCTGAAAAATGAATCAACCAATGGGATCTAGTTGTCATATACAGAACACACTATCCATTAATAGCAAAGCCACTCTGCCCTGTATTAAGACTTACTATATATCTACAATAATCAAGATAGTGTGGTTGTGGCAGAAGGATAGATGTACAAATCAGTAATAATAAAGTATAGATCCCAGAAAGAGACTCACACAAACATGCTCTACTGATTTTTGACTAGAGTAAAAAACCAGTTCAATGATAAAAGGACAGTCCTTTCAACCAAGAGTGCTTGCTAGAGCAACTGAATAACCAGGAGCAAAAAAAAGAACCAAAACCTCACACCCTATGCTAAAATCAGCTCAAAATAACTTACACACATACATTTGAAGTGAAAAATTACAAATATTTTAGAAACAAGTTAGGAGAAAACCTTCACAATCTAAGTCTAAGCAAAGGGTTCTTAAACTTGACATCAAAGACATGATCCATAAAACGGACAGTTGATACACTGGTCCTCATCAGATTTACTCTTTTAGTTTGTGAAAAGTCCATGTGAAAATTAAAGAATGTGTAGATTAGGAGACTATATATATAGTCTATATAGTCAACTTAGGTAAGTTTGGGAGAAAAAAATCAGGTTATCTTTTATTATATATATGTGTATATATACATACACACACACATATATAGTCTATATAGACTATATAGCCTCCCAATCTATACATTCTTTTTTAATCCTCTGTGTGTGTATATATATAGACTATATATAGACTGTATAGTCTCCCAATATATAGTTTATAGTCTCAATATAGTCTCTATATAGTCCATATGTAGACTCTATATAGTTTCTTAGTCTATATATAGCTATATGTATAGACTATAGACTATTTTTCTAGAAATACATATGTAGTTCTGAAAACAGAAAAACAATCCACTTAGAAAATGGGCAAAATACATGAACAGACATTTACTGAAAAGATAGATGGCAAATAATCACATAAAAAGCTTTGATATCAACAGCCATCTGAGAAATGAAAATTAACATAATTACTTATCACTACACCCATGCTTAAAATATATAATAGTGACAATAAATGCTGGTGTGGATGTGAGGAAACTGAATTACATATGCATTGCTAGTGGGAATGTAAATGGTACAGCCGCTCTGGAAACATGTTGGCAGCTTCTTATAAAACTAAGCAACAACCATACAGTGCAACAATTTTATTTCTTGGTATTTATCCCCCTAAAATGAAAATGTATATATACACAAAAAATCCTGTGCATGAGTAGTTACAGGAACTTTGTAATAACCAAAAACTGAAATCAGTTCAGCCGTCCTTTAATAACCAAATATTTAATAGCTAAATAATTATCCAAACTGTGGTGCATACATACCAATAAAAAGCAATGAATTATTGATAGATATAACACCTTCCATACGTCTCTAGATATTATGCAGAATAAAAATCTCAAAAGGTTGCATGAAACATATTTTCATTTATGTAACATTTGAAATGACACAGTTTTAGAAATAGAGATAGTAGTTGCTTGGTAGTTATGATGCGGGGAGATAGTGTGGGTAGGAGTAAGATGTATGTGGTTAGATATGGAAGTATCATTGTGTTATTATCTTGACTGGCAATGAACACACATACAAAGGTGTATACAAAATTTTATAAAACTCATACAAACTCACATGTGCAAGTAAAAGTAAGGGCATATTAATGTGAGTAGATTTTATCATGTCTTGGTTATGAAATTGCACTACAGGTTTGTCAAATGTCACTATTAAGGTAAACTGGACAAAGTGTACAAGATATTTCTCTTTACTATTTCTTATAACAATCCTCTTATTTCCCAACATATAAATCTATAATTACCTCAATATATGTTTCAATTTAAAATAAATGAAAGTTTTTAAAAAGGCTGTTATAACCAAGTGGACTACCACATATCAGAGACCCAAAAAAGCATACTACGATGATGTTACATTTTTATCTTTGTTTACATTTTTTGAGTTTACTAGAAATCTCTCTGCCTGCCCTATGTTTTTCTCCTTTCTATAATCATTCATGCATTCACTTATTCATTCAATAAGTAATTCCAATCAGCATACTTTCATGAATCTTGAAATTTTTCAGATAAGGAATTTAAAATAAAAGAATCCAAACACTCCTGGAAAACAAAATCACAGAAAAATTTCTAATTCAGAAATAAGTCTCTATAGTAGTATCCTTACCTCATATAACTTTATTACTGTGAAGAGTTCCTTGTCACTTTCTCATATTGTATTACTCAGGTCAGCATTATGTACAGAAACCCACATGGAATAGTTACTGGATGTTTTTAGCATTTGACTATAAATGTCACACCATTATAAGAAATTTGTATTTTACCGACCAATGTGAAAAAATATTTTTTTAGGGAATTTGAGGAACAAATCATGTTATATAGTTTCTTGATCCAAATTTCCAAGTAAAGTGCCCTGCAGAATGTTTAACATGGTCAGGCCTGTGTGATTATTATTTTTTAGCTTAATATTTTCATTTATGTTAGAGTTTTTATTAGTAAAGGCAGTAAATAATACATTGTTCTTTGCAAATGTTGTTAGAATAAGTGTGCCTTATCAATAATGTACTGTGAGAAATCCATTGTTTAGATTTAAATTTTAAAACTCATTTATTATTGACCAGTTTGGGAGAAAAAAAAATCAAGTTATCTTTTACTTGAATTGTCAAGTGTGTCACGTAATATACATCCTGGGTCTCAGGATAGTCAAATGGCATAGCAAATGCTGGATCAGCAGTGCTCGTATGAAAAACAACGCATTCGAAATCTTGAATTTTAAGCATATACTACTTCAGTGATCATCTATCTTTAATATTGTTTTTATACTTATTTGTGGGTCTAACTAAAATGCAAAGTTTGCACTTGTATGTAAGTCTGTGCTGGTTAAAACATAGCCAACCCTCTCTATATTCATGTTTATTACATTCCTCCAAAATTATATAACATACCTAAGGGCTGCTTGTGAGGCAGGCATTTGTTTACTGCATTGCTTGAAAACAAGTTTATGAAAAAGAACTAGAGGCTGTCATTGTAAGAGCATCATTTCGAATAGGAGTTTAGAATTAGTATTGCCACTTAATAGACAGGCAAAATGTATAAACAGACCAACAAACTTGACCTGTCTTTAGTGGTTCAGTTTATCCCAAAAAGTTAAGGAATAGGCCAGGCGCGGTGGCTCACACCTACCTGTGATCCCAACACTTTGGGAGGCCGAGGGGGATGGATCACGACGTCAGGAGTTTGAGACCAGCCTGGCCAGTATGGTGAAACCTTGTCTCTACTAAAAATGGAAAAAATAGAAAAATTGGCCAGCTGTGGTTGTGGGCGCCTGTAATCCCAGCTCCTCAGGAGGCTGAGGCAAGAGAACCCCTTGAACCCGGGAGGTGGAGGGTGCAGTGAGCTGAGATGGAGCTACTGCACTCCAGCCTGGGCAACAGAGTGAAACTGTATTTCAAAAAGTAATAATAATAAGGGACAAAGCCAGGTAGCTTAACATTCTTTATTTCTCGTGATGTACACAGTGCACTCCATCAATTCATGGAAATAACACCCAAAATTAATATAGTTCAGTATCCAGAGTTTATTTTGTTCTGGAATTAGACTGCTTAGTATCAGAAGTAGGACCTTGAATTCATTATCTGTGCCTCCTCGTGAAAGTAGTTTACCTCTGTATGTCTCAGTTTCCTCATCTGCAAAATGAAAATGCAATAGAGTATCTATCAAATGGAGTTCTAGAAGGATTTAAATGTGATGACATATATATAATATGTATAACATACATATTATAATTTATATATACATATATCTGTATCTGTTATTTTTATTCTCTTACTAAATTCTCACATTTGTCCTGCAGAGAAGTTAAGTGTTTTTCTCGAATTACTCAAGATAATTTTAAGGCACAGAGAAGCCAAATCACTTGTCCAAAATCAAACAGAAAACAGCAGAGCCAGGTCTCAAAGACAGACGTGTCAGGCTCCAAAGCTTTATGTCTTTCCACTCTGGCCCTACCTTCTCCAGGATTTAATCAGATGGAACACAAAATCTCACTTCACATTCCATGTGTACCAACTACTTGGAGCGAGACCGATCCTTTCCCATGTCTAAATATAATCACTGTAAATCACCAGCAGTTGTGGGCAATGCCATTGTGCTGCTTCTTTTGAGATATTTTAAATCTGCTATGCACACTTTTATTATCATTGAAAATTCTAGATTGGAGAGGTGATGGTGAGATAGCCTGATAACTTTGATCGCTTTAGGTTAGTATGAAATACAGTAGGATATTTTGCTGCCATTGGCCACTGCAGCTAATGGGAAAAAATATTTTCTATATTTTAGGTTGAAAAAAAGACAAGAAATGGATTGATTGTTCTTCATGAGTACCCTAACAGTATCACTAGGAACAGTCTGGGTTTGGAAAGCATTACAGTGATTTTGAAAATGAACCTGGATTCCTGCGATTTTGACGTTGCTTGTCTGGGTAGAGCATGGAATTCTCAATGCTTATAAGCACCTCCAGCTACATGTTTGAGGGTGGTCTGAAGGCATAACATTCATCTCTGAATGATGCTGGATGTTGCAGTGGTACTTAGATGATCCAACACCAGCACAGATACCACCAAGAGGGCCCTCAGTCCTTTGGAATTTTTTGACACCTCTGTTTTGTTTTGGGGGGTTTTGTTTGGTTGGTTGGTTTTTTTGTTTTTTTTTTTTTTTTAGCTGGTTGGTTTTTGGGCCTGCTCCGGGCTTTTTAATTTATCTCTTCATTGACAAGTCATAATTGTGTATACTTATGGACTACAATGTGATAGTTATGAACCAAGGGTTTGTTTTTCCTTAATTGTATCTTCTTTTTTAAAAATATATTTTATTATAATAAGTGTTTCATTGGAGAATAATCTTCATTTTCTTAAAGCAACTAAAATGTTACTTGAGGTTTTTGCATTTGCTTAAACATTTTTAGAAAAATATAGAGAAGATGCTTTCTCACAATCCAATAATTTGTGAAAGTTAGATTTAAATAACTAATTTCAACTTCTACTTAATTAGAAAATATGTATTCATACCAGTTAATTTAGATGACTCGAAAGTCGGTAAATACTTGCATACAATTTCATGATATAGCTGCTAGGTACTAATTATTCATAATGGGAGATGTTCAGGATATGTCCATAAAATTTTGCAGTTCTCATGACACGTGTTTACATCACAACCCCCACAAACTCTAATTCATTTTCCCTGAACACCAGATTGCCTACAGGCAACTCCCTTAGATTGTCCCTTAGAATGTGATGTCCAGAGCTTGACATATTGTACCTGTGACTTTAATAAGGATAATATGGCAGAACTATGAACTCCATTGTGTTCTTCTAAACTCTGCAAGCAATTTCTTAGAGTTTCTAGCCCAGTGATCTGAGAAGTCAGCAATGCTTGTATTATTGAAAGATTTTTAATTGTATCTACCTCTCAAAGTCCAGTGCAGTTTTTATGTAATTAGCAGCCAAATAAAAACAGTAATATCACCTTATCTATGAGACTGACTCAGAATATTCTGTTGATGGAGTGTACATCAATATTCTGTGGTTGAATGCAGAACTCCAGAGTACAGGACATTGTTTTAAGCCTTTCTAGTTTACTTTTTTGTTGACTTGTTTGTGGAATGCATAGCCAACCCATGTAGAAATAAACTTGTAAAGATTGTTTTCTCTAAGTACAGCTCTTGGCTGGTTCTAGGCACCAGAATATTGACAGCACTAATTAAGTTGACTCTATCCAATGCCTTGGGTCAGGTCTTGAAGCAGAGCCTGAGACAGGGTTTCTTGTGAAAGTGATTTGTTGAAATAGGGTTCACAGGAGAAATCTGTAGGGAATGAGAGAAGAGGTGAAGATGGAGAAACAACCTGGCAGAGGTGTGATTTCCAGAACTCAGCCTCACATCACAGGAAACTCTAGAGCATAAATTGGTATCACAGAAGTCCCGCCTCAAGGAAAGAATGCAAGGGAGTGATATTCCATCAGTCACTGTTTGGCTGCAAGATGCCTGGGAGAAGTGGGTTGAATAACCTCCCAGTATCCCAGACATCTCTGAGTGTGCTGCCTCCTGTTAGCCAAGGATAATGTTCTGGTGAAGGACAGTATGAGTTTTAGACACTAGCAGCAATACCAAATAGAAAACAATATCCTAATAAAGAAAGAGGACCCGGTCAGGAAACCAATAGCATCTGCTTCAGTCTGTCAATACAGCAATAGGAAACAGGGACTTACGAGGTTCTTTATCTCCAGACTTTATGAATGCAAAATAATATATAATTGTGGAAGGATAATTAAAACCATAAAAGAAAGTGTCTGAATTCAAACTTGATTTTATTATGCTGGGCTTAAAATGACAATTGCAGAAATTTCTCCATCTCTCATATTGCAATTGCTTAATGTTCCCCCATTAAGTTTGGAACCTTCATTTGTAATCCATGCTATGGTGTGTATACATATCCGTACAAAAATAAGTTTTAGAATGTGTTATTTCTGTCTTTCAGAACAAACTGCAAAATGGTCACTTCAGCTTCCATATAGGAATCCTCTGTAGTTCTAAGGTTTGCCTCTCTGAGCAGTATTCATTGTTTTCTCAGCCTTGAGACTTGTTTTATGACACCACAGGAATTTTCTGGTTCTCGCTGATAGTGAGAAAGTCACATATTCCATTTTAAAAATAACCTATTGCAGCCAAGAACCCACTTGACTTAAAGCCATGTCCTGTTTGTATACAGGAAACTGCTTTGTGATGTACATTGATGTGGAGTTTAATGGTTTCATATTCTTCAAACAGACTCTCCTTGACAACTATGATCTCAATTGTGGCAGGTTACACTGCTGTTCAACAATATATGGTTTTGATCTACCTTTGAGTCCAGGAAGAGTGCTTAGTTTCCTCTTCTCAAAGTCATGTGTATGGGGACATGATTTCCTTTTTGTAAATGACATATAATAATTGTACATATTTATTGAGTACCAAGTGATCTTTTGATCCATATGTATAGTGATCAGATCAGGGTAATCCATCATCTCAAGTATTTATCATCTCTTCGTGTTGGAAATATTCAGTATATTCCTTGTGGCCATTTGCAACTATATTATTATCTATGATTATCAGCCTGCAGTGGTATAGAGCACTGAAAGTTATGCCTCCTACCTTTCTGCAATAAAGCACAAATTATATGCATTGTTTCCAGGTGGAGACATTTAACTGTTGGTGCTTAACTTTCCAAACCATGCTTCCTCTACAACAATGTTTGTGGAAGCATACAGTCAGGTAGAAGCCGCCAGAGATGCTGAGTTAACACATAGAAGACAGTTGGTCTGGGGAATCGCCTAGACCAAAAGTTAATGTTGCATGAGCAAACCATTTGTTACGATGTGACACTGACTTTTTGGGGTTACTTGGAAACCACGTATAACCCAGACTATCCTGACTAATAAAAAGATTCAATCACACAACTCTTCTTGTATATATGAAAGAACACATATTATTGTGCCAATTTTATGAATTAGGGAGCTGAACTGCTAGAAAGTTACACGATTTTATGGAAAGCAACAAGAAAGCGGAAAAAAAATAAGATTTAAAAACTAATGCTCTCTGAATCCAGGGCAATTTTCTCCTCTTGCAGGATGGGAACAAAGGGTCATCTGCGTTGCCTCCTTGCAGTGGATTTAGTGATGTGATAATTACGTGTAAGCATACTGAAGTCTGCCAGGTACAAGACCATTTGGACTTTTATCTCCATAAATGCCAATAATTTTATTCCCAAAATATCTTTATAAAAATTGATCTTATAGAAAGAAACCCAATCATCAATGATTTGTATTTCTATAGAACTAAATATTTTTATTCCAAATACAATTCAAATCTAAATCACTGAATTTGTAATTAGAATAGGAGCAAAATAATAAAACCACAATTATCACGTATCAGTTTGTTAACTAGTTACATATGACATAACTTAATGTTTGTCAAAATATAATCCAGATATTACTACTGACAGTTTTATAGCTGAAAAAACCTGAGAATTAGAAAATGTAAACAATCTGCCCAAGGTCACAGAGTTTTTGTGACAGAAGATTCAGTTCAATTTCTTATGCGTAGGACCTTATGACAGTCTGTGTTTTAGCTTAAACGCTGCCTGGATGATCTGCAAACAAGGCCTTTAACTGCTGCATTACTCAGTTTTTTAATATGAAATTAGGAATAACACTATCCAGTAGTTTGGTGTTAGTATAAAATGATGACTTATATGAAAACATTTGTACATTAAAGAACTCTTACAAGGTGTTGTAATTTCCTTATTATAATTACAATCATAGGAATGCTATAGCGATTATTATGAATCTGTGCCACACACTTTGTTCTGTTATATACTATTTCTTTTTAAAGAGCAGCATATTTTTAAAAGCGATCTTACATGTAATTATGCAGTGGGCAAGGATAACTGGTGAGTTAACTGTGTTGGTAGTTCTTTTCTGAAGTATATCTCTAGCAAATAGCTTCATGGCTCACTGGAGCAATCAAAATTAAAAATGTATATGTGAGGCTTAAATACTCAAAAATAGCTCACAGTTAAACACATCATACTGCTTAAAATTTTAAAAGATGCAATTATCTTTTTTTGGCAAACTCTGAATATTCTCTGGAATGTTGGCGAATATAAAAGGGTTTCAAACAGTAATTTTCACAAGGTTCCGTTAAATGGAAATACAGAAGGGTATGCTATTTTCCTCTTTTACTATAATCTCTCTTCCAATTTCCCCTTGGAATTTACATACTCCCTGAAAATTGATTCATTCAGTCAATTTCAAAACCTTGAAATAGTGGTAGGTAAATAGAAAATCTGTCCTTACAAATTTATGAAATAAAATAATTTTGGAATAGCCATCGCAGACTCTCTCTCTTTCCTTGTCTCTGTCATACACACACACACACACACACACACACACACACACACACACATACACACACACACACACACACACACAGGGATGATTGCAGTTTTGAATAAGTCATACAAGCACAATTTTCTTAAATTTGAAACTTTTAGGATTTAAAACTTTCAGAGTATAATTATTACTGGTTGTGATAGTGTAAACAACTTAGTATATAAAAAGAATATTTTTCTTAAGATATCAGAGGAAGAGATGAAAACTAAAGCTGAGTGGCAATGCTATGATAAATGTGTATGATTTCTATGCATCTCAAATATGAATATTATATATATATATGACCTATATGGCAAGCATTGCTCTAGATGATAGGATGTCACAGTAAACAGAATAGACAAAGTCCATTAACTTGTGGGTTTTACATTATAGTGAGCAAGATAGTAAACAAATACAGCCATGCTAAATGGTAACAAATACTCTGAAAGAAAATAAAGCAGTGTAATGGAACAAGAGTAATGGGGCCTTTATTTTATACAATATTGCATATCACCTAGGGTTCTTACAGGACCCGGGTGGCACATTCAAGTTGAGATCATTGAAGGTAATTTAATAAAGGAACTATTATAAAAGGTATGGACAGGGTGTTGGGAAAATCCCAAGGTGGTTTTATAGCTCTGGGTACTGGCTGTCTACCTTACCAGTGTGTAAGAAGGACTGAATGAATCTGGAATAGAATATAGAGTAGAAAATGTGTAAAAAGAGTCACATGCACTGGACTGTGCACTTCAGTGATGACTCTCACAAAAATAGAGGAATAAATACCCCAAACTAACATGTCTTCCCCCATCTAGCCTCTTCCCCCAATAGACAAACCCCATCAGAAATAAAATGTCAAGGAAGTTCATCAGTGTAGTAAATATGACCTAGCCTAGTAGAACTCAGGGCAGGATAGAGAAGGACAGAGAAGAGTCTGGGAAGCAAAACAGGCACTACAGGCACATGTGGTCAAAACAGCCCACTCTGAGTGGGAAGAATAGTTAAGCAGAGATCTGGATTAGACAAAGGAGAGACAGCATAGTAGTTATCTGGGAGAAGCTCTTTCAAAACTGAGGGAACACAAATTTTTAAGGTGCTTAGCATGTCATTTCCCAAAAGTACATTTTGCTTTTAATAAAACGCTCCCTCTCCTCACTTACAGTTGCTGATATGCTGTAGTCGGCCCTCACCTCCAGAGATCGCCCGTGACTCTTTGAACTAAACTCACCAAAAATATATGTCAGAAAAGTCTTGACTTTGCCTTTATGTCTGTGACCTATACCACATATTTAACACTATTTTTTTTAGCTTTCCTCTTGCATCCATATCCTTCCTATGTTATCATTACTTTGATGCTAGCCCCCCTCTGTATTGCTGATAATACATTTTCTATTTTATTGCCTTATTCCCCCAAGGTCCTACCCTTGGGCCTTTCTCCTATCATTAAATTTTTACTTGCTTTATATTATCAATTTTCTTTCCTTCTCTTCTCTATATGGTGAATCAACATAGAGGACGGATGAATAGATGGATGGATGGGTGGGTGGGTGGGTGGATGGATGGATGGAGAAAGGGAGAGAGAACTGAATTACTACAAAAGACTAACAAAGGCCTTTAAAGTGGCCTGCTTGATCTCTCATCCTTAATATTTCTACAATGGAAACAACCATCACCTTCTTTTTGCTTGCTCCCAGTTCCACTGAATGGCAGCAGCAATGTTTAAACTATCACCGCTTAAAATTTCTGTATCTTCAAATCTCTCTATTCTCAAGCTAACTTTTCCAACAAATAGCCATGTTATCAACATATCTACAGTGGAACTAACCATCTCCACCATTTTTTCTGCTCTTCCTCCTGAGTTATCACAGTGAATGGCAACATATTCTTCTGTTTCTCATATATCTGCAACATTTTCAGCTCATCTCTTTCAGTAAGTTGTAATGTCCTATTTTGTCTTTTGGATTCATATCCCTCTTTCAGTTCCCACTATTATCACTCTAATTTAACTCTTCATAATTCTCACCACTATAATGGATGATATTTTTCATTTCCACATATCTAACATGTAGGAGCCCAGGACTGATCAGGCGGGTCCTTGCTGCTAAGACCTGGGTGGATAGTAGTAGACGGTTAATACTAGCAGGACCAGTACCATCATGGTAACATACCCACCCTGAAATAGGGAGAGAGAATTTCAAGTTACACAATTGTAAACTGAAGGAGTTGTTGACAGTTACGGGGTAAAGGAGTTGGTTGTAGATGAAACCCTGATTCAATTCCTGAGTTCATGGGTTGGTGCCTCTGATGACCATTTCTGGACATATGTGTCACAGTGGTCATGAGCAGTATGGCAAGAGATCAAACGTGTCTATTATGCATTCATTCAGAAAATATAATTTGAGTGTCCAACACATTCCAAGGTCATGTGATAAAGAATAATTGAGAGTATGTCCTACTTTAAATGGAGTGGTCGAAGAAGGTCTTTCTGCAGAGTAACATTTTATACTTGCATTGTAAAGATAAGAATGAGCGTGAGAAGAAAAGAGAAAGAGTACCCTACGAAATGTAACAGTCTCCTTCTAATGTTTTCCCCTTTCTTACTTCTCCCATTAATATAGAATTTGTCCCTAGAGTCAGTGTTCATAATAATAATGATGGTGATAGTGATAGCGAATGTAACAGTGATGATGGTAACAGCAATTGATACAGTAAAATTCCCATGAGAGCAGAGACCATGTGTCTATTGTTTGCTGCTTTATCCTCAGCATCTATCACAGTATCAGGCACAACATTGATATTCAATAAATATTTGTTGGATGAACAGAAGTATGAATGAAAGATGATGGTAATGACCAGGAGTGGTTCCATTCAATTGAGCTGATGACAGTGTATTATGTGCCTCAAAACTAGAGACTGTCAATATTTGTCAGCTTCAATTGCTTTTAAGGAAATGAACCATTCCAGTGATATCGTATCTCAAACAATTAGTTTTCACCTTATTCTGTGGAGCATTATCACCTAGTATTTAGCACATTGTTAATTATCACTTTGTAACACTTTGTAAAGTGTGAAAAATCCTGCTGCACGGATTCCTCTTTTCCACTAATTGTGTTTCACTCCAACCCAGCCAACACAAGCAGAAAATAAAGCATTTACAATAACATAACTAAAATAAAGTGAATACAACTTTTATTCTTAAAAAATAGCGTGCCAGTAACTCCTCTCCAAGCACTGATAAAAGACAAAGAGGTGTTATGAAGAATAAATGTTTCATTGAAAAATCTATAATAATTTATTAGGAAAAAGAGCAAGGTGGGCTTGCAAGATGAGTGTGATTGCACATGCACAAAATTCGTCCTAATTGGCCTAGGTAATATTTATTTTTTTATTTATAATTTTATGTTTAAATTTGATTGGATTTTGAGTATTCAGGACAAAGGCATATGAGATGATGGGTAGCAATATGATCTGATTTTTTTACTACTCCCACTCACTATCCCTACTGCTTACCACAATGCCAAATCAATTGTATTCATATATCTATAATCTGATACTGATATAGGAGAAGGTAAAATAACAGCTTTGAAGTCAATAAGTCATACAGGATTCAAATACAAACTATGCAATTGGCTATCACAGTGACCCTGGGCAAATTATGTACCATCTCAATTTCAACATAATTATAAAACTAAATTACACTCAGTAGAAAGTAGATACTCATTGGATACCAGTTGCAGACTGCTTTCTACATCCAACACAATGTCATATTAGAGCAATTGCTGAGCAACAGATAAGACAAAATCTGATAGTTTTAGCTACTCAAATAAGCTCTCAAATTTACCATCCTTTATAACTAGTGACAGATTTTACTAGATGCATTAGGTTGTAAAATATAGGCCTTGCCATTAATTATAATCTATAAATTGATATGATCTCATGCACCAGTAATTCTGAATCCATGTTTATTAAAAACCAGTAAGAAAATATTCTAAAGTGTAACTTTTAGTCTAATTCTTTGTAATCATTTTGTGCAATCATAAAACAATGCATAAATGTTTATATGATTAATATTATATAATTAGGCACAAATAAAATTTTGTTACATTTTCAAAAGCATCATCTCTCTCACCAATGCACTTTGACCTCATGTCTTTCCATTTTTTCAGTCCCAGGAATACACATCATCCATACTTTCTTACAGAATTGTTAGAGAACAGAGACAAGCCAAACCTTATTCCTGATCTGTAAATATCCAGACTTTGAAAGAATCAGAGATTCCAAGTTTAAAGAATATACAATCTGACGAGTACAGGAATGATAAATACCTATGTCGTAAACAATACATTTGCAAGCATATATGATTAACTATAGTTGATTTCTTGCACCACAAGTCATTAATGTTTGTAACAGCTGGATAAAAGTGAAGATTTGGGAGACTAGGTTTTTGTTTGGCCAGGAAAAGAAACTATTCCTAGAGTTGAATCTGGGGAGAGAAAAACTTATAAACCCTCAAATAGGTTTGGAGATTTGAGAGAGAAGGAGACCTTAAGTTACTTGCAGATTGAGACTTCTAGATCTCCCTGCCATTCTTTGTGCATTAGAAATAGTAGAATAAAAATTGCTATGTAATATGTTTTCAAGGATGAGTTCAATGCTCCCTTATAGAAATTGTGTGTGCAATGTAAGAAGCAATATATTGTTTTCTTGTGCTCTAGATAAGAGCAGCATTGGCAGAGAGACCTGGCAAACCTGGGGAGGCCATGCCACTGGTACTAGAAAGAAGTAGCCATTATCTGCATGAGCTAATAACCTGGTAGAAGTAAGGATGCTGCAGTAAATGACATAAGGTTATGTGACAACCAAGATCCAAGTGTTTCCTTTCTCAGCACAAAGGGCAGGCTGCCATGCAGTTTCCTGGAAACTCAAAAGATCTGAGAAAACAGGTATATAGTTCCTGAATTGAACAGGTTTACTAATCAGTCAGTTACTGGGACTGGAACTCATAGAACTTGTTTTAACGAAATTTACAGGCTGCATTTTCTGAACAACAGAGTTGGTCTTGTGATATCCATACCTGATGCGTAACTGAAAATCAAAAACTGTTGCCATGTGTAAAGTAGAAAATGTAACAATCTATGGATGATAGGGTTAGACTTTGTGTCTCCACCCAAATCTCATCTTGAATTGTAATCTCCGTAATCCCCATAATCCCCACATGTCAAGGGAGAGACCAGGTGGAGGTAAGTGAATCATGGGGGCAGTTTCCCCCATACTGTTCTCATGATTGTGAGTGAGTTCTCACCAGATCTGACGGTTTTATAAGGGTCTCTTCCCTCTTCGCTCAGCACCTCTCCTTCCTGCCGCCTCGCTTCCCTTTTGCCTTCTGCCATAATTGAAAGTTTCCTGAGGCTGCCTCAGCCATGCTGAACCATGTGTCAATTAAACCTCTTTCCTTTATAAATTACCAAGTTTTGGGAAGTTCTTTATAGCAGTGTAAAAATGGACTAATACAATGGACTTTTGATTTTAGCTTTGAAATATGAAAAGCTTGGAAGTTGTCACTTTCATTCTAACAACTAGAAATAGCCAAAGAAAAAAATAGACAATTTTTCTTAGACAAATTGAGTTCACAAAGCAAACTGCCACTTGAAAATATGAACAGGTGGGTAAAACCAGAGAGCTGCAGTCAAGATCTGTTTACCTGGAACGGAAGACACTGGAACAATAAATTGATAGACTTAAATGATAATTTTGATAAATTGTTGGACTAGCATAAGAGTAAGAAAACCCTGGGGTTGAAACACTGTTAGAGGGATTCCCAGACTTTTGGGAGTTTTATCTCCAAGAACCCCATGGAACTTCACTAGATTCTCATAATGAAGATCTGAGAGATATCCTCTCTTGGCTCTGGCAAGTGGATGGGAAGAGTAATAGTTATTAAATACTCCTACGGCATTCTCTCTAATGAAAGGCTTCCTCTCCAAGAGAACATACTTTACCTGAGCTTTGTTTAATGTCGAGGAAAGTAAATCACTTAATTCCAGGCCCCTTCTAGCCTTCCTTTCTCACCTAAGGCTAAGCAAAAAGTTGAGAAACATTTGTGACTGTCATGGCCCAGAGAAACAGGACTATTAACAGACTAATCTTTGATAATATGATTACAGATGATAGAATGCTCCCCTCCTTTGCACCTTACTACCATGCCAGTAGAGTTCCAGCATAATAACGGTGCATTACAACTGAAAGCACTGTAGGACACAGTTGTTCTATGAGGGGAGCTACTTAGGGAAGGTCAAAGTTAAGAGGGAAAGAAAAAGAAGGACACTAGAAGACTTTGAAGCCTTTAGGATCTACAGCCACAACAAACATTGAAAACATCCCATTACTGGCCAGATTAAAATAAATCCTCACACTAATGATCTACTTTCCTTAGTTACCATTATCCAATACAGTGTGTCCATCTTTTTAAAAAAATTTCAAGGCATGCCAAAAAGTAAGAGAAAAAGAGTCAGAAAAAGCAAGCATAATATGGAGTTGAAATTATCAAATAAAGAATTTTAAATAATTCTGATTAATATATTAAGGGCTCTAATGGAAAAGTAGACAGCATGTAAGAACAGATGGTTAATGTAAACAGAGAGATGGAAGCTCTAAAACATAATTAAAGGAAGTGTGATAAGCACAGACATCGTAAAAGATGAATAATTTCTTTAATGCTTTCAGACTGGACATGGCCAATAAAGTAATTCATGAGCTTGAAGATAAGTCAATAGAAATTCCTTAAACTGAAAGACAAAGAGAAAAAAATATAAACAAAAACAGAAAACCCAGAACATCCACCAAGAAATGTGGGAGAATTTTAAAATGTGCAAATTACATATTTTTGAATATGTAATTCATAAATTTAGAATAAAAATTTTAGAACAAAAAGAAAAAATAGAGCAGAAGAAATACATGACTAAGGACTTCAGAAAGTATTACACATAGGCATATCATATTCAAACAGCAGAACACCAAAAGCAAAGAAAAAATCTTGAATCTATAGAGGAAGGAAAAACAACTTAGTTACAGAGGAAATAGGATAAGAATTACAGTGAACTTCTCAGCAGAAGTCCTGTAAGCAAGAACAGAGCGGAGTCCAATATTTAAAGTATTGGAAGAAAAATCACCAAACTAAAATTGTGTATTAAATCAAATTGTTCTTCAAAAATAAAGGAGAAATTTAACCTTTCTCAGACAAACAAAAACTGAAGGAGATTACTATCAGCAGACATGTCCTCCAAGAAATGTTAAAAGAAGTTATTCAGAGAGGAGGACAATGCTATAGGTAAGAAACTTTATGTAAAGAAATAAATATATGAGAGGAGGAATACATAAAGATATTTTTTTCTTATTCTTAATTTACCTAAAAGATAACTGATGGTTTAGATTAATAATAGTAACGATGCATTGAATGATCATAGCATATAGATAAATAAAAGGAATAACAACAATGGTCATAAAGGATGGGAGGAAGAAATTGGGAACATCTTTATTAGGAAACTGAGTAATACATGATCTGGTATAGTATTATTTGAAGCTAGATTAGTAAAATATTGTGTATTGAAAACTCTAGGAAAAACACTAATATATTTTAAAGTATGTTTTATATGCTAGGAGAGGAGATAGAATCATATAAAACATTCAATTTAAACTAGATAAATCAGAAAAACACCGGGTGGGGGGAACAAAGAAAAAATACAATTAATAAAAAACTAGGAGATATTAAAGAAATAACTTCAAATTATGATCATCAAAATATAAATAAAAGACACCATCAGCGTGGATAAAAAAATAAAGATGCCATATATTTGGTCTGCAATAAACTGATTTCAAATATAAAAAGTAGGCTAAATGTAACTGATGGAGAACGACATTCCACGCTTATGGTGACTCAGAAGAAAGCTGGAGCACTAAATTAGTTTCAGACACATGAGGCTTCAGAAAAAGGAAAATTATGGAGGATTATTAAGAGAGGCATTGTGTATCAAAAAAGAGTCAATTCCTCAAGAAATAAAACAACCCTAAAGGTGTATGAACCTAACAACCAAGTATCAAATTACAGACTGATGGAAAAGAAACAGATAGAAATAAACTTGCTATTGTAATTGGAGATTCAACATCCTCTTTCAGTAAGGGATACATCAAGCAGATATAAAACTGGTAAGGGTATAGGTGACCTGAACGGTACTATCAATCAACGTGATCTAATTGACATTTTATAAAACACTTCATACAGCAACAGGATGGAATATTCACCAAGATAAAACACATTCTGAACCGGAAATGTTACTTCAACAAATTTAAAAGAATAGAAATAATGCAAATTACGCTATCAGCCCAAAATAAAATTAAACTGAAAATTAATATATATTGAAAATATATCTGGAAAGCCCCCAATTATTTAGAGATAAAACACACACATTTCTAACATGGGTCAGAAGTCTCAAGAAATATGTAAGCATTCTGTTTTAAATTAAAATAAAGGTGTACCATTAAATTTTGTGAGATGCAGAAAAATCAGTACTTAGAGATAAACTTGTAGCATTAAATTTATGAATTAGAAAACATTAAACATTTTAAATATGACTTCCATATTAGGAAAATAGAGAAAGAAGAACAATTCAAGCTATAGCAAGCAAGCAGAAAAAAAAAAAGTAAATAAAAATTAGAACAGACCTCAATGAAACTGAAAAAAGAAAAAGAAAAATCAATAAACTCTAAAGTAAATTCTTGAAAATTTCAGTAAAAGTGCTGTACTTCTAATCAAGCTAACCGAGAAAAAGAAGAAGATACAAATAATAGTATTAGAAACAAAAGAGAGGTCATAACAGACCATCCAGGGTTCTGTAACAAAATACCTTAGACTAGGTAATTTTAAAACAACAGAAATGTAAAATGTATTGAATACAGTTGTGAAACTGGGAAGCCCAAGATCAAGGTGTCAGCTGATTTAGTGTCTGGTGAAGACTCGCTCTCTGCTTGGAAGCTGGTGCTTTCTTGTGGCGTCCTCACGTGATAGAAGGGTGCAAGACCACTCACTTCACACTCACTTCAATCTGTTTTATGACAGAACTAATCCCATACATGGAGATGGAGTCCTCGTGGTTTCATCATTCCACAAAAGCCCCATTTCTTAATATTATCCTACTAGATATTAGGTTTCAACATAGTAATTTTGGGTGGACACCGACATTCAGACCATAGCATTCTATCTCTGCCCCCACCCCCACAAAAGTCATACTCTTCTCACATACAAAATACATTCATTCCATCTCAATAGCCCCTAAATCTCATCTTGTTCCAGAACAAATTCAGAAGTCTAAAGTCCTAAGTTTTATCTAAATCAGATGTGAGACTCAAATATGTGATTAATCATAAAGGAAATTCCCTTTCAGCTGTGGGCTCGTGGTATCAAACAAGTCATCTGTTTTCAAAATACAGTAGTGGGATAGGCATAGGATGAAGATTTTCATTCCAAAAGGGAGAAGTAGGAAAGAATACAATAACAGGTCCTGATCAAATCCAAAAGCCAACAAAGCAAACATAAAATCTTAATGTTCAAGAATAAGTTTTGTGTCGAAGTCCTGGTTTTCTTGACATACCTGGGTGGGGGTTGGACCCCCACGATTTCATGATTTCAAGGGACTTTATCCCAATAGTTTTGCTCAGTGCTAAAACTCGGATGAGTTGGAAAGTTGTGCCTGTGACTTATGCAGATTGTGGTTTTAGTGGCAGCCCTGTCCACACAGCTTCATTAGGCATTGCCCTGTTGGGTGCTATCTTCAGTAGTTCTGCCCCTGTGACAATTCTCTGCCTGGACTCAGGCTTTCTATGGCATTTTTTGAAATCTAGGTAGAGGAGTTACACCCTCACAGCTTATGTACTCTGCACCCTGGTGCAAAGGCATTGCATGAACAATACCAAGGTTTACAGTCTGCCTTTTGGAAGGGCAACTGAGCCACACATGGGCCCCCTTGAGCCACGACTGGGATGGCCAAGGATTACCACATCAGAATGCAGGTAGAGAACCTTGAAAATTTTCTGTTCCCAAGTCCTGATATTCTAGGCTCTGTGATGGGCAGAGCATCCCAAAAGATTTCTGAAATGCCTTTGGGATCATTTATACATTGTCTTGATGAATAGCACCAGGCTTCTGCCTATCCACGCTACTCTCCTTATCCAAGTATAGCTTGGCCACGTCGTTGGTGTTCTCTCCTGAATGGGTTTTTTCATTATTTACAATGTAGTGAGGCTGGAAAACTTTTAAGTCTTTAAGTCCTTCTTCCCTGAATTATGACAAATTCTACCTTGAGTTAGTTTATCTTTTCTTGTATTATACTCTAGGCACTCAAGAGAAGTAATGCCATACCCGCAGCAGTTTGCATAGAGATTTCTTTTGCAAAATATCCCATTTTGTTGTTCACAAAATGTGCCCTCCACAAAACACTAGGACACAAATACGATTCAGCCAAGTTTTTTGCCACTTTGTAATGAAAATGTCTTCTCTTCAAGTTTCCAATAGAATGTTCTCATTTCCAACTGAGGCTTCATTAGAAAGGCTTTTAGCATCCATATTTCTACCAACATTCTGTTCACAATCTCTTAAATCATCTCTAAAATGATTGAGGCTTTCTCTACAGCTCACTTCTTATTCTGAACCCTCACCAGAATCACCCTCTATGGTCCATTCAAAGAAGTACAGGCTTCTTCCAGCATGCACCTCCAAACTGTTTCAGCCTCTATCCATTATCTAGTTTCAAAGATGCTTTCACAATTTTAGATATTTGTTACAGTAGCATTCCACTTATGGTACCAATTTCTGTTTTGGTTCATTTGGGTTGGTATAACAAAATACCTTCAACTAGGTAATTTATAAACAACAGAAACATATTGCTCAGTTCTTCAGGCTGGAAGTCCAAGATGAAGTCACTGGGCAATTTGGTGTCCAGTAAGTACTTGTTCTGTACTTCAAACAGAGTGCCTTATCGGTGCAGCCTCACGTGGTGGAAGGAGGCAGGACAGTTCCTTTCAACCTCTTTAATAGAAACACATTAATCCCATTCTTGAGGATAGAGCCCTCATGACCTAATTATTTCCAAAAATGTCCCACTTCTTCAAACCAGCACATTGGGTATTGGATTCCAATATATAAATTTTGGGGGGCACCAACATTCAGACCATAACAGGTCATCACAGCTCATCACATAGTTATTAAAAGGGTAATAAAACACGAACAACTCTATAGCCCAAAATCTGATAATAGAAAATGGACCAATTTTTGGAAAGAAACTACAAAAACACACACAAAAAGAGATATGTAAAATAAGTAGGCCTGTATCTATTTAAGAAATTGAGTCAGTAATAACCTTTTAAGAAAGAACCTGTAACAGGTGGTTTTGTGGGTGGATTCTACCAAACATTTAAGTTAAAAATAATAGTAATTCTCTCAAATATATTCTGGAAAATATAAGTACAGGAAAACTATGCTTATATCTGCAAACTCATTCTACAAGGACATTACCATAATAAAAAACAGCTAAAGACATTACAAGAAAGGAAAACTACTGAGTACATTTCTCATAAACATAGATGCAAAAGTCTTCAACAAAATATTATTATAGAAAATCCAGCAATGTATAAAAGGACTACACCATGACCAGTGGGATTTATTTCAGATGTACAAAGTTGACTTAACCTTCAAAAACCAACATAAGACATCACATGAACAGTCTAAAGAAGAAAATATAAGCATATTAATCGATAAGGGATTCAAAAACTCCAACACTAATGATAAAAACTTTTGGCAAAATAAAAATTTTCAGAAATAGAAGGCAACATCCTCAACTCGATGGAGAACATCTTCAATAACCCCACAGCTAAGATAATACTTAATGGTGAGAAATTGGATACTTTTTTCCTAAGATTAGCAACAATGCAAGGATATCTTCTTTCAACTTGCATTTACAACATCATACTGAAGGTCCTTAGAGTTAAATAAGACAAGAAAAGTAAATAAAAGGCATACAAATT
This sequence comes from Rhinopithecus roxellana, assembly GCF_007565055.1. Taxonomy (NCBI): domain Eukaryota; kingdom Metazoa; phylum Chordata; class Mammalia; order Primates; family Cercopithecidae; genus Rhinopithecus; species Rhinopithecus roxellana. The sequence goes on from NC_044568.1 coordinate 35,234,606, forward strand.
GGGAAAGAATAAGTATGCATTCTTTATTAGCAAGCTACATAATGTAATAGAAAGTCTTATAAAATCAACAAAACAATTCCTGGAACTAATACATGTGTGTACCCAGGTTACAAGATACAATGTTAATATAAAATGCTAATTTCCTTCCTATATATTAGAAATGCATGATTAAAATTTGAACTCATAAAATACCATTTACAATATATATTAGGTCATTTTTGCATTGATATAAAGGAATACCTGAGGCTAGGAAATTTATAAAGAAAACAAATTGAATTGACTCATGATTCTGCAGGATGTATAAGTATGGCACCAGCATCTGCTTCTGGTGAGGGGCTCAGGAAGGTTCTAATCATGATGGAAGGTGATGGGCAGTCACTATGATATACAACCAGAGAGGGAACAAGAGAGAGTGAGGGGGAGGTGCCACACACTTCTAACCAACCAGATGTTCCATGAACTAACTGCATGAGAACTCACTTATCACCAAGGGGATGGTACTAAACTATTCATGAGGGATCTACACTCATGATCTAATCACCTCTTACCAGACCCCACCTTCAACATTGGAAATCACATTTCAACATGAGATTTGGAGGGGTCAAGCATCCAAACTACATCACAGTAGCGCTGGAAAAATGAAATAGGTATAAATTAAAATATGTGCAAAATCTGTATGTTGAAAACTATAAAACTGTAATATAAAGTAATTTAAAAACCTAAATGGAGTGACATTCCATACTTATGGATTAAAAGATCGATATTGCTAATATGTCAATTCTTTCCCAAATAATCTATAGATTCAGTGTAGTCCCAACCAACTCCCAGTAAACTGCTTTATAGATATCAAAAAGCTCATTCCAAAGTTTGTATTGAAAAACCTTCAACAGCCAACAAAATGCTTAAGAGCAAGCTGGAGTACTTGTATTACTTGACTTCTAGACTTATACAGAAAATCAAGAGAGCATCAACACCTATATCAACAGAATAGAGCAGAGAGTCCAGAAGTAGACCTATAAAAATATAGTCAACTGATCTTTGACAAAGGAGCAAAGGCTAGTCAATAAAGAAATGATTTATTTTCAGTAATTTTACCGGGACAATTATGTGTCTATATGCCAAACAACCTAAACACAGGCATTACACCTTTCACAAGAATACATGCAAAATGGATGTTACATTTAGATGTTAATCACACTACTATAAAATTTTAAGAGGAACACTTGATATAATCTAGATGATCTTTGGGTTTGTCCGTGTGTTTTAAATATAGCAAGAAATGCTTGATCCAAGAAAAAGTTGGATTTTGTTAAAATTAGAAACTTCTGCTCTACAAAAGACATTGTTAAGAGAATGCAAAAAAAAAAAAAGTCACAGACTTAGAAAAAATGTATATATTTTAAATATAATTATTTCAAACATACAAAGAAGTCTTAAAAGTCAACTATAAGAAAGCACACGTTTCCATTAAAATATGAGCAAAAGATCTAAACAGATACATCTACAAAGATTTACAGATAGCAAATACGTATGAAAAAAAGTCACATCATGTTACACTACAGGGCTTCAAATGAAAGCAACAGTAAAATATCACTACATGCATAACAGAATGAGTAAAATTTTAATAATACAAGACAGACAATGTCATTTGTGAGTGTGCTAATCAAGAGGACTCTCAGTCATTCTTGGAGGGGATGTGAAATGATACAGCTGCTCTGGAAGACGATTTGGTAGTTTCTGACAAAGCTCAGAACAGCCTTCCCCATATAGTTTGGCAATTCTGCTCCTAGATATTTATACAATTGATTTGAAAACTATGCCTACTCAAAAATATGCAAGTAAATGATCATATTAGCTTTATAATAGCCCCAAAATGGGATCAACCAAGATATCTTTCAATAGGTAAATTTTTAAACAATCTTTGATACACCCATACAATGGAATATTGTTCAGCAAAAAAAAAAAAAAAAAAAAAAAATTCGTGAAAAGACAGGGAAAGAGTACATGTGCTAATGATAGGTGAAAGAAATCTGAATAGGCTATGTACCATATGCTTTCACATGTATGACAGTTTGAAAAAAGTAAAACTTAGCGATTATAGGATCAGTGGTGACCATAGAGGAGCGGAGAAGGAAGGAGAACTGAGGAGTTGAAACACAGGGGATTTTTTAGGGTTATAAAACTATTTTGTATAATACTGTTATGGAGGATACATGACACCCTACATTTGGCAAAAGACATAGAACTTTACAGCATAAAAAAAATTGAACCCTGGTGTATGTAAAGTTTTAAATACACACCACATCCCTAGTGTGTGTGTGTATATATATGTGTATATATGGACAGATACGTATACATATACATATACATGTATGTGTATATAACACATATATACACACAAGTATGTGTATATATACATATACATATATGTATATGGACAGATGGGATGGTTGAGTCCCCAGGTGGAATGTAGAATGGGTAGAATGTGACAGGACAATGGAACTGTTTTAAATATATACAAAACAATTTCATTAAATGAGGTGGAGAAAAATAATTTTGACCTAAGTAATTTTGGAAATGCATGTAGTTGAAGAATAAAGGGAAAAGAAACTATACATAGAGAGTGTACCCTAGTTGAAAAAGTCCTTTCCTACAGGAGTACTGGCTAATCATTCTATTACTGCTATAAATTCACACTAGAGTTGTAAAATGAAACAATTGAATAGCAAGTGGTGAAAGGTTTCTCAGTGCTGGAGGGGGAATTTATAGACATGTAAGAACTCTAGAATGATCTATGAGGCAATGAGTTAATATTGGCATCAATGTAAACTCATGTTTACGTTAATATAGATAGAGGTGGTTATAGATAGGAATATATATTATCTCCATAAGTTAATATATATCCATAAGTTAATATACACATACATTTTCTTGTCTTCTCAGCTTAGAGGGTATACAAGCACCACCACCTCAGTAGACACAAGCATACTATTTAGATCTTGTTTTCTAATACCATTCTCTAATGAAAGAAACCAGATCTCATTAAAGATTTGACTGATTCTAAGACTAAGGTATTATAGATACAAAATAAACCTCCAGTAATCCTGTAATGCAGAAAGTAAAATAGTGTTAAAAATCACAATAATGGCAATATGTGATTTTATGTCAAAGATACACAGAAGTCAATTGAAAAAGCTCCCAACGGTGGAATAAATTGAGAAACAAATAGTTTTATTGTATTATAGCCCAAAATATAAAAATCCGTGAATCCATACAATGTGAATAAATGATTGAGGTAGGAAGATCTCTTGAGCATGGGAGGTCAAGGCTTCAGTGAGCTGTGACCACACTACTTCGCTCCAGCCTGGGGGCCTATACAGAAGGACAAGCGGGGTGGGTGGCAGAGACCCTGTCTCAATAATAATAAGTTATGGAAATTTTTTTTTTTTTTTTTTGAGACGGAGTCTTGCTCTGTCGCCCGGGCTGGAGTGCAGTGGCGCGATCTCGGCTCACCGCAAGCTCCACCTCCCGGGTTCACGCCATTCTCCTGCCTCAGCTTCCCGAGTAGCTGGGACTACAGGTGCCCGCCACCATGCCCGGTTAATTTTTTGTATTTTTAGAGATGGGGTTTCACCATGTTAGCCAGGATGGTTTCGATTTTCTGACCTTGTGATCCACCCGCCTCGGCCTCCCAAAATGCTGGGATTACAGGTGTGAGCCACTGCGCCTGGACCATGAATACATTTTTTAAATGGAGAGAATAGACAGCTCTCTTATGCCTAATTCCAGATAACTTATATAGATACTTTGCTATTAAGGAGATGGAAAATAACTCTTCACTCTCTTAAGTGTGGGCTGTGAATACTGACTTCCCTCCAAAGAGTACAGTATGAAAGAGTCAATAGTCACTTGACAGTGGAGAGACCTGAGAAACACTACTTCAGGTAGGCATCAAGGTTAACATCGATAGTGATGCCATGTTGAGAACACGCTCTCTTGATATCACATGAGAAAATGGCACTTTAAATTTTTGGTTCTCCTCTCAAAAGCACATAACTTGCTTTCTCACTCTAACCTTGAGAAAAATGCCAGACAAATCTCAATTGAGGTACAATTTACGGAATGCTTGACCAATTCTCACAATTGTCAAGGTCATCAAAAACTTAAAAGTCTGTAAAACTGTTACAATTAATGGGTGCCTAAGGATCTTTAACTACTAAATGTAATACGATATCCTGAAACAGAAAAAGAGCATTAGGTAAAAACTAAGAAAATATGAATAATGCACAAACCAAATGTATCAAATTTGGTTCGTTTATTGTAACAAATGTGCCATGCTAATAAAAAAAAGTGAATTATAGTGGAAACTAAATGGGAGTTATATAAGAACTCAAACAATATCTAAAACTGTTATAAATTAACAGTTTATTAAAACACACAATAAAAGAGTGACATGTACAATTTAACATGCTTAATGACATAAATGCTAAAATGTATCACTTTAATAGTAAAAACAGTTATCGCAATCTAGTTTTGCACTTTAACTGTATTCACATTTTTTCTGGACAAAAATATTTCTCAAATTATTTTTATTAAAATGAAAATTTTTTTATCTCCAAATAAAACATTTTTCATATACTGTAATACAATTCTAATGCATTATTTGCAAGCAGAAAAATCAACCATTATGCTAACCCCAAACAGTGCCAGGAAGCAATACACTCTAATTAGATTTACCTGTTAATTTTCTAAACTTGTTTTCTTGGAGATAAGTTCAGCAATAAAGTACAATTGAAATTAGATGGTTATCTAATTAATAAAGCACATTATTTAGTGGCCATTTGCTACTGCATTTAATACTGATTATCTTTTCACTGATGGAAACTAAATACTGTATCTACTCACTATAAATACATATACACACACATTTTATCTCTCATATATATGCATGTAGGAGAGAGATTAAGGTAAATATACATATATGTGTATACATACATGTTACATAACATCTATCTATAACATATATATAGTTACTGCTGGCAGTTATGGTTTAGTACTTTATGTTGCTTTATAACATCAATCCAAATAAAGTATGTAGGGGTGTGTGTGTTTGTGTGTCTATATTTGCACAAATGCGCAGTGAATATTGAAATAATTGTATTAAAATACTGCATTACTGAACTGTGATTAAATGAACATGGTTGTGAGACATGGGAGAAGAGAATCTTATTTAATCCTCTGTTGGCATTGTGCATTCTGAATTAAAGAAGCCTTCATGTATTAGCATTGATTTTTTGTAGACTAGAACTAACCTATTTCAAGTCAATAAGAATAAGAGCAACTATTTTTAGAACATCCATAATGCGTCTCTTGCTCTCTATATATTATCTTAACAGTATTTTCTGGAATTATTTTCCATTATTTATATTCTTTTCAATGGTTGACATATAATAATTGTAAATTGAAACTCAAGAGACATCGGGGAATTGCCCAAAGAAACAAGATACTCAGTGTCAGAGTACAGATTGAATCCCAGGTTTCTCTGATGGTAAAGTCCACTTAGCAATATATTACAATTTCTTTTCAGTATCCTAACTGGGTAAAAATAGGTGGGCAGTGATCTTAAGCGATATTGATTTGGTTTGGCTTACATTTCTCTGTGTGAACTGTTGATTATTAAGGTATTGTTACTTAGAGATTAATGATTTGTTACTAGCAAATACCAGCATCATCCTGTTTCCTCTCTTGGCATTCCATACCAAAGTTTCTCTTTTTATTTGTATTTTCTTGTACAAAAAATAATGAGTCATTTTTTGGTTTGGCAACCCCGTGTGAATATTGGAAAGTTTTGAGAGTTGAAAGATTCATGCAGCATATATCCTAAAAGAAAACCTATCAATGAAATTAAAATGTTTGTGTCTATACACATGTGCTGCTTCAAAACTGTGTTCTGTCCAGGCATTGCAACGTGAAAACATGTAACTAGGCAATCATAGTTTAAATTGTACTTTTTTGTTGTATTATGATTAATGATAAATGTCTAAATATCTAAGTTAATATGCATAGGAAAGAATTGCATTCACCAAACATCTTTCATATCAGTCATTGTTCACATCTGGTTTACATAAGTTTTTTTTTTTTCTTTTTTTTTCTTTTTTTTTGTGAGACAGAGTTTTGCTCTTGTTACCCAGGCTGGAGTGCAGTGGCATGATCTCAACTCACTGCAACCTCCGCCTCCTGGATTCAAGTGATTCTCCTGCCTCAGCCTCCCGAGTAGCTGAGACTACAGATGCACATCAGTTCTTTATGCTTATGTCAGGAATATATTTTTTTAAATCTTGTAGCAAATAAAACATGCCAATTTCAACATACACGTGTTTATTGAAACCAATGAGTTTATTAAAAGAAAGCTAGATTTGACATTTTCCAAATGCCCTTCCCCAATAATGCTCTTCACTTATAAAAAGTTTCTGAAACACAATATTATTTTAAAATTTCAAAGTTTCTGATAGAAATACTAAATAAAGAAAACATAAAGGCAATTGTGCCTAACCTCTCATTCTTCAGCTTTGGAGAATTTCCTCTATAGAGGTCACATTTTAAATATTGAATCCTTTTTGACTATCAAGTTGGATCTAACTCCAGTCTTCCAGCTATAAAGTATACTTCCAATATTCATAACCCCCTGTGTATCCACTGAGAGCAAGCTGTCGTAGAAAATATAAGTGATGGCTAGCACTGATGAGTGCCTGCTGCACATTAATGGTGCAATCTGTGATCAAGAGCTTGGTCATCAGTTTTAGCAACTTGGAACCACTAATTATTCATATAGACATAATCCATTCCTAGACAAACTCTAAGAAACTAAGAAACTAAAATACTTCTGTGTTAATGTACAACGGGATGTAAAAATGTGGCAGAATCACCAGCTCTATTTTTCCATTTATTTTTACTACATATGTATTGATTAAAAGTTTAAAGTGTGAAGATGGACACTATAGAAAACATACTTGGATACCACTCGGTTAATCACAGTCGAGATTCTGGGGCTCTGAGGCAGAATTGAGGAAATGGCTCAAAAGATAGATCAGTCAATGTTGGGGAGCTCTTGAAGAGCAGAATGATAAATTATGACAATTATTTGACAATTGGAAGATGTTGAAAGTTGTGGACTAGGAAAATTATATGATTAGAATTACATGTCAGGAAAATTGATTTTGCAGATGTGTTACAGTCCTAAATATTTTTTTTTTCTGACTAAGATTGATTTTACCATATTCTTGGGAAAGTGCCCTATTCTTCTTTAGAAAGCCACCCTATCCATAGTAATAAAAGTGCCTTCACTAGGTTGAAAGAGAAAAGCCTTAGCTCCTAGACCTGTTGATGTTATTACCATGGTCAAGATAAGAGGGATAAAATCCTCCTGGAGGAGACACTGAAGGGATAGGTTCTAAGTAATTAGTCAAGTGAAAAGCTACAGGGAGACAGGGAAATGGACAATGAAAGGATGGTTCATTTGGGAGATAGAAAAATGTGGTGGTTTTGACAAATTTGATGATATGATATCTGTTGGGGAAAAAATCATTTAGAAAACCAGGACATAATCCTTGCCCCACCAAGCAGTTGTGTGACCTTAAATGAGTCCTCTACCTTCTCTATTGTACAGATGTTTCACTGCAACGTGATGGGGCAGAAAAAGACTGCCTCTCTCTAAGTTTCATCTGGATCTAAGATTCATGCTATAACTGAAATGACCATTTTTATTTTATCATAGAAAATTCAGTTTCTTGGATGATTACTTATTATTCGAGATCCTTATGTGAGCATAAAGTTCATTTCATACACTATTACAGAAACAGATTCTAATTAAACCTTAGAACACAGAAACGTAGCATTAAGTGCAATTCTCATAGCAAAAACTAGGAATGACTATTTCACAATACAGTAATAAATGCACTACTGCTAGTCAGCACCTCCTCATCCTTTACCCTTGACTTCCACCTCTCATTCCTCCTAGGGCTGCAGGGCCCCAAATATAGACTTAATGAAGTCTTAATCCTATGACTATAGGATAGGCTTTAAAAAGGCCTTCGTTTTATACTCTGATGACTCACTACTAACTAAGCCATCTTGATAATCTAGTCCTTACTATAGTTTGATTAAATTCATATATTTGAGACCAAGGGTCCTGAATATTTCAGATGTAGGATCTCAGTCAAGTTCCCTGCATCTGAATCTATTTGATGAACCACCATATATATATGTATGTGTATATATGTGTGTGTATGTGTGTGTATATCTATCTGTCTATCTATCTAAAACAAAATAAGTACTTAGGTCAGGAATGAATTAAATTTGAATCTATGAGTCAAATACGTGTCCAGAGATTCGACAATGTCTTACACTTGCTTTCTCTGCCCTGATAGCAATGCTACCGTTTTAATGGTCTCCACTTAATTTGTCAAACTACAGAGCCTCAATTATTTTGTAGTGTTCTCCACATGAATATTCTTAGCTTGGATGGCCGTGGATGTTAACAGCAATGTACCTTTTTCTCTCAGCATCTCTTCTTTAGCATATTCTACCCTAACTTATTGCTAAACTTTTCTATCCAGCTGCACAGTTGTGGTGTTGGGTTGGAATTTTGGATGTCTCTCTCTCTCTCTCTTTTTTTTTTTTTTTTTTTTTTTAGCTCAGTTTCTTCAGACTTCCTTCAAAGCAAAAACTCAAATGAATTTCACCAATATACTGCTACCCTTTGCTTTATCTTTGAACACTCTTTTTCTTCTAGTGTGCTGAACCCTGAGAATGAAATCTAGATAACCAACAGTACTTCCAGAACCAGAAATTTTCAACACATTTGCATCTCATCCATGTTGTAAACGATATCATCAACACAGTGCTCAAGTGTGGTAAAATTGAAAGAGTTCAGGAAAAGAGCCAATTTCCTGATGGCTGGTGACTACCTTTTCTGATCATGTTTGGAAGTTGTACTCTCATTCTGATACTGGGCTCTACTTTGTTTATTTTTGGTTCTCTCAATTTGAAAATTAAGAGGCTTAGATCTCTCTGTACTGCTTTTCAGTTTTAATTTTTTAACTAAAATATGTATTTTGAAAAAAGTTTTTAAAGATGTTAGATGTTTTTCTCTTCGCACCAAAATACCAAAGGGAGAATTGGTCTTCTAGCCTTTAAATGGGCACCCGTGATGCAGATGAGTCCTTTCTATCACAGAAGCATCCATTTGATTTTTATGAAAAGAAATTTTACACTGTGTGCAAAAGGAACCAACTTGTTGACAAGAAAATCTTGCTTCAAGTCATCATTTGAATATATACTTGGACACGTTCCTCAACGTTTCTAAACTTCAGTTTAAAAATACATTAAATAGGAATTACAATATTACCTGATTTATGATTTATAATGGGGTCATACGAGTTCTTGAATTTAACTTAGTGTCAGGCACATAGAAATTCTCATTAAATCTAAATTATTATACAGTTGGTAGAAACATTTTTTCTAGTGTGTTTGTAAATGTCCATTCCATGAGTATATACAAGTGCACTTGTGGACATTGTTGATGTCTTCATGCAGAGACTCCTGTAAAAGCCTATATGCTCGTTAATTAATCCTCAGTAGTTAGAAGTCTGCTTTTTGAAGACAGAATTTTTCCTTAAATTTGTATCACCCACTAACCCTAGCACAGGCCTCAGCGTGTCATATGTGTTTTGTTTAATGTCTGCTTATGACATCATCTTGTCACTGTGTTAGGACTAATGGAACACATCATCTTTCTTTGAAACTTGATTTCCTGTGCAAGCTTCAACAAATTCCATCACCCTGGACTTTAATCCTGGAGAGAATATTATGAATCATCTATTCTGGAATGGAACATATGTGGCATGCCTGCTTCTTGGCAGATTTATTCATACAGCATTTTTATTCTATGGGGTCTTCACATTGCCTTGGAAATATTTTCAGCAGAATGTCCCAGAGGTCCTTTCCAGTGCATCAGAGGAGTTGAAGCCTTCTTCACAATAGAGAGCCAATTTTCTTATTAGATGTGTGTTGAAAGTGAGGCCCAGGGAACTTAAGTGACTTTCCTATGAAAATCAAGATCTCTGGTCTCATGGGCTTAGAATTATAAAATTGTGAAATTGTGGAATTTAAGATTTTGAAGGAAGGAGAAGTGGTATTTACTAATTACTTATGTTGTATCAAGCCTTTGCATGTATAGTATGAATTCACCTTCACAGCTCCCAAATTACAAAAGTATTTTCTTATTTATAGATGAGGAAACAGCCAGTAAGCGACAGATAACATCCTGACCCTCAAATTCTCAAAATTATTTTTGCTTAAAACTTTCCTCCTTCAATCATGCAATTAAACCCCCTCATTTAATTAATAAATGCCCAATTCCAAGTTTACTGAGGTCGATACTTTGTTCAAAGTTGCCTATCAAGTTAATGGAAGGGTGGGTGCATTTCTGAGGCAGGCAGAATTCATTTGTCAGTCACAGTTAATGTCTTGACCCTGATGTTTTCTTTCATAAAATGGAAACTTATACTTGGTCTTTACGGATAATACTAGATTTATTCAAAGTTAGAAATAGGTTAAAGATCTTAGTATATTTGTAAACAAATTTAGATTTGAGATCTCTTTGTGCTGGGTTTGCAGTAAACACCCTGCTTCATCTAATGCTTTGGATGCTTCTGGAAATATGCTATGTGAACTATGATAATTCATTTTGTCAATGTTCTTGATTTGTCTCAATTTTTTACGACAGTGCATATTTAAGATAATGAGTCTTAGCAGGTGGATTCTCTTATTAAACAAATCGAGAGCACTACATACCACACACATACACAAGCACAAATAGGTCTGCATTTCCCTTTGGAAAATGTTGTTTGGGGCAATTTTTATGCTTTAAGAAGAGTTCTCATGTTTAATTCATCTATCACCAAAGGGACTCACTTTAGGGATAATGAACATCAATAGAGACCTCTTTTGCAAAACATTTAGCCTAGTGAATGGTAAATTACTTTGAGCTTAAGTGACTCCACCAGTTCACTGTCTAGAGGAAGCTCAACATAACTGACGGCAGCTGAGGATCGCAGTAGACCAGTTAGCATTTTTCTCTGTCACGTTTGCAAGGAGCCTAAGTGATGTAAACTAGATCTAGGCAAACTTTCTGAAACTTTTGCCTGTGTCATTTGACATTTTGCTGAGTGATCTCTAGCCAGTCCCTCAAACCAGAAGGCAGCAAAGACAACAGTGGCAAATGATGAATCATAATCTACTAAAACCAAATTTGACTCCTGGTGTTTCTTAGGTTGTTACGTCAGGAAGGAAATTTTACCTCTCTAACCTTCGTTTCCATTTCCTTAAAGTTGAGGTACTAATGAGGCCTAAGTAATGTTCTTTTTCCAATTAAATGTTATTCTCTGTAACGTACCTGATACAGTGTTGTGTAACAATGAACGTCCAACAAATGTTTTCTACTTGTATTACAGGGCACTATCTCTAATGCTCAAAACAACTCTATGAGAGAGAAATCATTGTGCCCATTTCATGGATTAGAAACAATACAAATCATAAACAGAAACCCAAGCCTTAAGGTGACACTGTAATTGACAAACTATTAAGCAGTCAAATCAATTCACACTCTAGTGTGTTTAGCTTCAAATACTTTGTATTTTCCACCCCACCAAGCATGACATTACCATAATATTCAAGTAGTGGTCCTAGGAAGTAAATGAACCTGTTAGCAAGGCACCATTAGGAAGAACAGCTCAATTTCAGCCCTGCCAACATTCTGACCATTGTGTTTGGCAGACACGCTTCAGCTTCCAGATGGATAATATTGAGCCAAGCCACTAATCAGGTCAGTAGGTCAATCCCAAGCAAGTGTTTTGTAGCTAATGTATTCTGGCAGGTCTATCAAAATGTGGTCATGCTCAAAAGCTGGTGGTCTACAGGGACCATTTCCAGGGGCTTTCAATGCAGATGCAAATGTTGAGAAATGCCTGTCTTCAAACCCTCCCATGCCAAGGTCACCTTTCTCATGCTTCACGGAACAGCACTACAGGCATCGCCACATATTTGCACAAGTCATTGAAGAAATGTAGTCTTGTTGACTAAGAGACATTTTGGAGGACAAGTGTTGTTGTCATCTTCCAGGCAAAGTGCATATCAGAATTTTACTCATTGTGGAATAATGTAAAGCATGCCCTTTAGAGAGACAACATAGTGAAAGAACACAGTGTAAACTTGAGGCATGAGTTCATCTGATTTCATCCCTGGCTCTTGTCATTTGTGATCTTGGGAAAGTTGCTTAACTCTACTAAGCTTCGTTTCTATCATACATAACACTTCACTAATAATATAAACATGATTGGGTTGCTATGAGTGATGAATAGAAAAAAAATAAAACCCTCAAATTTAAACCAGTTGACATAGTCCTTGACAAAACTTCATCTGCCTTCTAATCACCATCTTGCAATTAAATTACTAAACTCTGACACGTTAAAAATCACCATAGAGTGAGACATTCTATATAGTGCCTTGAAACTGATTTACTAAAACTGTACTGATTGGCTCTGTGAAACCCAAGAGTCCAACAGTGACTTGATCTAATATGTAATTGGTTTGCAACAATCCAACAGTCTTGCTTTATCTTCCTTTCATTTTATTGCTTTCCCACTCTCCATGACTATATTATAACCTCTCCACTCTCAAATGTTTATCACCTCCTCCACCCACTGTAGCATCACCTTAGACAAATGACCCAGAAGTTCTCAAAAATATCCCGCAGTAGCAGCACTTTTTTTTTTTTTGGTACTAAATATACTCAAAATTATCTATTGAACATGGTTTTCTTATTAAAATAAATTTGGTTTGTTACATATGTATACTTGTGCCATGTTGGTGTGCTGCACCCATCAACTCATCAGCACCCATCAATTCATAATTTATATCATGTATAACTCCCAATGCAATCCCCCCTCCCCCCTCCCCATGATAGGCCCCAGTGTGTGATGTTCCCCTTCCCGAGTCCAAGTGATCTCATTGTTCAGTTCCCACCTATGAGTGAGAACATGCGGTGTTTGGTTTTCTCTTCTTGTGATAGTTTGCTAAGAATGATGGTTTCCAGCTAACATGGCACAAGTATACATATGTAACAAACCTGCACGTTATGCACATGTACCCTAGAACTTGAAGTATAATAAAAATAAATAAATAAATAAGTAAAATTTGGTGTGCCTGCTCCACTTAAAATAGGGGCTCAACAGGTATATGCTAAATGAATGAACAAGTTTCCACAATTAATGACATGGGTGATTTGAAACAATACATCCTTGTAAAATTGGATTAAGGATAACACCTCTTTATAATCTCACCATTCATTATATAATATGGTATATTTTTATTTTCATATGATAACTCACAACTCTTTTATGATGTAGGGATGTCAGAGATTAAAACTTCAGATAAATGTGGGTTCAGAGACCATACACAGCTTTCCAGAGAGAGTTAATCACCTGCAATTTAAAAAATAAGTATTTCTTTCCCCATTCTTTTTCCATACACTACATAATATTATACATGTTTATCATGAATAACAATGTCCACACTCAGAAAATTCAGAGCTGCCTAAAACTAAATGAAAGGTTAGTTAATATCTATAGGTGGCAAGGATCTGGTCAATGTATGCTGTATCCAAGATTTATTCAATCTAGCCAGTATGCCAGCAGTGCTCAACTTTAATTGTTGAAGACTAGATTACTTAGCAATGCCTTTACTTGTTCAGTGAGTTTCATGTCAATCATATGCATCCCCAGCACTTGTGATCTTATAACTTCAGGCATATTAAAATGTGATCTTTTTCCACACAAAAAATCGGTACATTTGGCAGCAGAAATTGTTTCTTCTTCTATGTGGCCCTGAAGAGTCATTTGTATGCACAAACAAATTTCTAAGAGTGAAAATATTTTAAGGGTATCTAAAAGTCTAGAAAATTGATCGATAAATTATTCAAGAAATGGGAAGTTTTAATCAGCACCTTTAATTTTCCTAGCACACACACGCACAAGCACACATCATTGCAATTTTGACACATTTTTCTCTTTAATCTGGCTTGTATTCCTAAGTGTGCCGTGTGAAATCTACAGAAGATTGGTCAAACTAAATGCAGAATTGTACAAGCACAATAACATTCACATGAATGAAAGAAGGGGACACAAAGGTACTATTGTTTATATCTATTCTGTACCATTTAATGATCCAAAGATAAAAAGCAAAGCAAAACCAAATGAACAAATACAAATATTTAATATAGGTATTTTCCCCTACTTTACAGGTAAGAATGTGTAAGCTTACTAGCTTGAGTAAGTAAACAAAGGTCACACAACTATTAAATAGTGGCTTTGGAATTCAGCCTAGCTCACATCTGACTGCATCTCATTCCTTACCCTTGAATAATGCATGATTAATCTGCCTTGTCTCTTTTCTTTGAGACACACACATACAAAGCCATCTCATACCAAATGTGGACAACAACCATTCTCTAACGCCTACTTGCTTTCCTTTCTTCTCCTCCATGTGTCTCTAGTTTCTTGCCTTCCTTGCTCTGAAATCCCATTTTGTCTTGACTTCCTTGATGAAACCATTAGGTTTTTCTTGGTTGTAATTTGAGCTACAATTTAGAAGAATTGCCACACCTACCTGCAACCTGTAGGCTCTCTACATCTCTGTTCACCATTCTTACCACACTGAACCTCAGGAAAATTCCACCATGCAACCATCTTTTTATTGTAGAAAGCAGTAAGTATATCAGATGTCTGTTCAGAACAAAAAATTATTGCCATTACTAAGTTCTTCATAGTGAGTTGTATGTAACACCCCTTGAGGACTATAGCCTGCTTTAGTAAACAACCCACACAGTGTGAGAAAATCTTTGCAATCTATACATCCAAAAAGGACTAATATCCAGAATCTATAAGGAATTCAAACAAATTAGCTAGAAAAAAAAAAAATCCCATCAAAAAGTAGGCTAAGGACATGAATAGACAATTCTCAAAAGAAGATACACAAATGACTAACAAACACATGAAAAAATGCTCAACAACACTAATGATCAGGGAAATGCAAATCAAAACCACAATGTGATACCACCTTACTCAAGAATGGCTGTAATCAAAAAAAGAAAAAATAATAGAAATCGGTGTGAATGTGGTCAAAAGGGAACACTTCTACACTGCTTGTGGGAATGTAAACGAGTAAAACCATTGTGGAGAAAGCAGTGCGGAGATTCCTTAGGGTACTTTAAAAAAGGCTTTTAAATACTCATCTGGGCACTGGGTTGTGTGTACAATTATTTTGTTCTGTAGATTTCTGTTTTTATGTTACATGGACTGAATATGTAATATGGATTATTAGCATTTGCCAGACAGGCCTTTTATGGTATAGCCCAGTGTTTCCCAGTCCACTTTAGCCCACAGGAGACTCAACATTGTCACATCTCTTTCTGATTAAAGGAGTAAGGGAAATGAAACGAGAGTACATAAGGTGGCCACAGGCTGTGTCTCTGCAAGGGGACTAAGAAAAGGACCAATTATGGGGACACATGTTCTTGGCTGACCGAAATAGGCTATGAAGAATCACTAATCTTACTTCTCCTTGGGCAAATAAAAATATAGAAACTTAAATACCTTACCAAATCATATATTAATGGAAGTAAAATCATATATTAATGGAAGTAGAAAGACTAGAATCTAGAAATTCTGGTTTACAAATAAATGGTCTTACTTCCTAGCCATACTCACTAGACAATCTCATGTGAGTCCTAATCAATGCCCTGTTTCTGCCATTTCTAGCAATTAGGTATGCAGACTGTTCCAAAATGAGGCATCCTCTTTATTTTCTTGGAACTCTTAAGAATGTTATGTCCAAAGCAGGGTATCCAAAGCAATACTAAGAGATTTAATTAATGTAATATATTATTTAACACATATATGAAATAATAAATAGACTAAGCCTAAAAATAATTTAAAAGTCAACCATCATGTGCCAGACACACTCCTCAGCACATTCTTAACCCTCACAGGCGTAGAAGCTCTGCTGCAACTGTTACCATGAGCTAGACTCTATATAGCAGTTATAATATTCCAGCCATGATTGTAAGTACACACACACATATACATATGTGAACATATTTAATCCTCACAATAACTTTAAGAGGTATGGTTGTTATTTTGTCCCCACTTTACAGATGATAAAGGCTCCGAGGTACTAAATAATGATTAGTCAGCAGACACTAGTCAAATACCTCCTCTTATTGGACATTATGTAAGCATTGGAGATATAAGGATACCTATAAAAGGAGTAGTCCTGGAGCCTTCAATCTAATGAGGATGACAGCTTTTAAACTGATTGCAGCATGAGTAATTCATTAGCATGAAACCACTATAATCAAGGAATGTAAGGTACCATGGAGTACATACGAAGGTAAAATCTGATCTGAATTTGTAGCTTTTCTCTAAGCCATTCTAGTAGATTAGAACAGCTGTCCAAGCAAAAGTAGAGGGAAAATGTCTTAGTCTGTTTCCTATTGCTTATAACAGAATACCTGAAACTGGGTAATTTATAAGGAAAAGGAATTTATTTGTTACCATTATGGGATCTGAGAAGTCCAAGGCCAAGAGGCTGCATCAGGTAAGAGCCTTCTTGCTGGTGGAGAATCTCTGCAGAGTTCTGAGGCAGCACAGGACATCACACAGCAAAGGAGCTGAGCATGCTAACATCCTAGCTTAGGTCTCTCTTCCAAATCTTACAAAGCCGCAGGTTCCCCTCCCATGATAACCCTTTCTTCCATTAGTCCGTGAATGGATTGATCCTTTCATGAAGGCAGACCCCTCATGACCCAGTCACCTCTTAAAGGCCCTGCTTCTCAATACTGCCACCTTGGGGACCAAATTACAACATGAGTTTTGAAGGGACCCCTCAAACCGTAGCCGAAGAGAGTAAAAAAAGTAAGGGTTGAATCTACATTGTCTGATGCAGGACATGAAATGTGACTAGCATAAGTGCAGGTGTGTGTTAGTGTGAAATACACAACAAATTTCCAAATCTTATGAAGAAATAAAAAGAAACTAAAATAATACCTAGTCAATACCTCACTTTTAATATGGATTACAGGTTAAAATGCTGATGTTTTTGAAATAGTGTTAAACAAAACATATTAAAAGTAACCTTCTCATACGGTTTGGCTCTGTGTCCCTACGCAAATCTCTCTCAAATTGTAATCTCTACGTGTCGAAGGAGGAACCTGGTGGGAGATGATGGGATCATGGGGACAGTTTTCCCATGCTGTTCTCCTGTTAGCGAGGGCGTTCTCAGGAGTTCTGCTGGTTTTATAAATGGCAGTTTCCCCTGTGCGTGCGCGCTCTCTCGCGCCGCCCCGCCCCCGCCACCATGTAAGACTTGCCTTGCTTCCCCTTTGCCACCTGTGATGATTGTACATTTTCTGAGGCCTCCCCAGCCATACAGAACTATGAGTCAATTAAACCTCTTTTCTTTATAGATCACCCAGTCTCAGGTAGTATCTTTATAGCAGTGTGAAAACGGACCCATACGCTTTCGTATTTAATTTTTTAAAGCAGCTGTTATAAAATGTATAATTACACGAGGGACTTCGATTTGTTACTCACATTATGGATCTACTTGACAGGCTGGCTTCAGGTTTCAGGTCAAAACAAAGGTCAGCTGGAATGACTCAATGGATGGGAAGCAGGCCTGCAGGCCGAAGTGTGGTTAACTTTGGAAAGTGGCCCAAGATGAAGCTATAGATACAGACAGGATAAGATCATCTGCTTTAAGATACAGAAGTGACCAGATTTATGCCTAGTTTGGTCTGATTCCAGACCTGTGACTTCCTAAAAACAATACAGTGCAGCCTCTTCTGAAATAGTGGTCACCATCAGCCAGGCACGGTGACTTCTGCCTGTAATCCCAGCATTTTGGGAGGCGAAGGCGGGTGGATAACCTGAGGTCATGAGTTTGAGAGCAGCCTGGCCAACATGGTGAAATGCTGTCTCTACTAAAAATACAAAAAATTAGCCAGGGATGGTGGCGGATGCCTGTAATCTCAGCTACTCAGGAGGCTGAGGCAGGAGAATCGCTTGAACCCAGGAGATGGAGGTTGCAGTGAGCCGAGATCATACAGCTGCACTCCAGCCCTGGGTAACAAGAGCAAAACATCGTGAAAAAAAAAAGAGATAGGGAGGGAGGAAGGAAGGAAGGAAAGAAGACAGGCAGGCAGGAAGGCAGGCCGGCCACCATCTCAGTAGCCAACTCTTTTCTCTTCATTCGGACACCAACACTTGCTTCCTCTGGCATGTCTTCACTTACTATCATGTTTTGACATTGGGGTATTCATGCCTCTTCACTCAACTAACTGTAAGGATTTCCATCATCCCAGGGCCTCTTCAACACACAGATACATGTTTCTCCAGTTTATCTTGTTTAAGGCGAATCTCTATCGGTGAATGCCTCTAAACTGGCATGGAGGCAGGTGGTGGGTGGAGGTTGTTGGAATAATTCTTTATCTCTGCAGACTGGCTGTCTTTTTGAGTCTTCTCAATATGTTTGTCTACCTGATCTATCTTTGTAGTTCCAAATCAGAGAATCCTTGCCAATTTCCTGAATGAGCAAGGTTTTCGTCCCGGGAAGGGGAAACAGAAAATATACAGAACAGAAAACAAATATAATTTGTTTTCCTCCTGGTTACTTTTGCCTCCCTCCTCTTTTTCCACTCCTCCTCCATGGTATCAGCACTTCCATTTTTCTTCATTTTTCTATGTTTCATTTTCAATGTGGCAATTCTTGGACAGACTCCACTAAGCAGACCTCCAGGGGTCCGCTCTAATAGCTCTTGTACTAAGCCCCACAGCTTTCAGAAGGAGCTAATCCTATCTCAGTCCAATGTGTATATTGTTCTGGAACTTATTGTATCATTTTTTGAGTTTTAATTGTATGATTATATTTTTCCCAGGGAAAAACCAAGGGAATTTACTGAAGCAGAAGTGATACTGGATGAATATTCCAGTTATTACCATAACAAGTTAAATAAATAAATAAGACACAGGAAAGAAACCACCTAGGAACTGTAAGAAATACAATCGAAGTTTTGTTATAATGTGTAGAATATTGGTCAGCTTGTGTTCATAATTAGCAAAATCTATTTTTAAAAAGTGTGTGTGAGAGAGAAAGATAATCATATAGGCTAGATTTGAGGTACGTATTTGGACCCTGTGCTTTTCCTGTCTAGCAATAACTAAAGTGTTTGTAGAATTTCTACTGCAATTTCTTTCTTTGCATATGTAGCAGTTAACAAGGCCCGTGTGTTTTTTTGTTGATAAGTATCTACCGTTTCAATAAATGCCCAGTTCAAAATTAACTCCCCTCAAAAATACATCTAGCTTAATCTTGGTAATTATAGAATGTATTTGCTTTGGATTGTCACATAGATGAACTAAAGGGTATCTTACCGCTCTCCTGTAAGAGACATCTGGATGTTACCTGTGTAACCTGCACATCCTGCACATGTACCTCAGAACTTAAAATACAAATTATGATTTTGAAAAAGAGGTATCTGGATGGTTTCTTGTAATGGTTTTAATTTTGTGCTTTTGTTTTTTATTTTCACTTACCCTTTATCTGTTTTTTTTTTTCTTAGTTTTTTTGCATATTAACCAAAAACTGAATGGCTACTATTCTACCACATACCTTGAGGCACATACCTTCTGTCTACCCAGGAAGAAAGCATATACACATAAGAGCTGCCATTGATGCGTTTTGGAAGCATGCGTATGTTTCAGGAAGGATGAAAAAGTACAGAATTATTGAAAAATGTAGTATTTGAAATAATTCTTCAAAGACAAGTGCTTGCCTTTTAAAGGATGAAACGAAATTTTAGGTAGAAAAATCAGAAATGAGTAAAATTTTAGAAAAGTGAAAAAAGTCACATTCTAGAAGAAATAAGTAGTTCAATGTAGCTGGAACTAAGACACGAAGACATTAGTATTTTAGAGGTGAGGATCGGGAGATGGGCGTGGATTCAATTCATGTCTTGTTAAATAATTTACACTTTGTCCTGTAGACATAGGGAGGCATCAAAGTTGTTTAAACAAAGTGATATGTAATTGGTTTTATGTTTGAGAAATAACATCCTTATAGTAATACAGAAATTGCTTCCTAAATGTTCTCCCTTGTAATTTATACTTAAAAATTCTGGAAGAACAAGACCTCCTACCATCCTTTGCTTTCTTTGTAAAGAACCTAGTGCAATCTCAGCAAAAGAGGAATTTATTCATCTCCATACAAAATGAGAGAATATTATTGGAACATATTTATTTAATAAGTAGAACGTGTGCTTTGACACAACCTGGGCCTAAGTTAAAAATCTAGCTTTGCTGCTTAATAGTCATGTATCATTTTTGAGTCTCAGTTTTGTCATCTGTTACAATGGGAATGGTACTATTCCAATGGTTATTTTGAGAAACATTTTCAGTATATTGAAGCCCCTCAGTCACATTTTGTTTGTATGCTGGTGTATATGACTGTTTTCATGGATTGTTAAATTATTCCTCTCAGACCATACCTTCCAAATGAACTGAATGAAATGCTGTTGGATTTACATTGCCATAAAAATGAAACAATCAACTACCTACCACTGAACCAAACTTTATTTTGAACTTTATTGGTATAATATGTCAGTGACAGAAAAGATTTCAGTGCAACCACTTTAAATTCCAAACAATGCATAATTAGGGCTCAGAGCAAGAATCAAAACCTAGGTACACACTGGATTTTAAACACATTCTAACAGACCCTGAACAAAAACCCAGATTCTGTTCTGCACAGATGATGGAAAATAATATTCCTATGCTGCCAAAAATATGTGTTGACTGAGTGAAGAACTAAATGACATTAGGATTGTTCTTTGAGTATTACCTTTCATGTGGGCTTCAAGTCGTTTCAGACTAAATGGAAAACGTTCAATAACTTATCAGAGAATGAACAGTGCATACAGGATGTTAATGCTTTGTCAGGATGTGTTTCAATGTGGAATAAGATTTCAAATTGGATTAATATGCAGAGTCTCAAATACCAAACACCAACACTGCTAGCAAACTTGATAGTCTGAGCTTCAGAGATAAAAGAGTGGGAAGGCTTCCAAATAATGGGCCCAGCCCAGTGTCCATCTCATCCCATGTTTTTTTAGGGGGGAAAAGTACATTTTCTCCTGGGGACATCCTGATCTAAATTTTTTCAATACACAGCACTGGCTAAATCCAGATTTGCTGACCCCTGGAGTCTAGCTATTCTGCTCTGCCAATCCAAATGATGCTTTCTCAACACTTGCATTGGCTGAATTATTTAAAATGGTTTAAATGATATTTTGAAGTTTCTTTTATTTTTTTTAATTAGCTCACTGTGCCTGGGGGCCAGATGGCAATGAATGTTGCCATCGTTAATTTAAATAAATATAAGAGGTCAGGACAATTTCCAAATGTTCCTTGTGAAGCAAAGCATAACACACATCACCTCATTTTTCTTTTTCTTGTCTTTTTTTTTAATGATCAACTTCAAACATTCAATCGGAATATGTCTGAATCATTTACACTTAGCACATGAAAATGTTTTTTAAGTGCCAGATTCTGTTAAACATGAAGATTTGTACAGGTAATTTTTAGCCTTCAGATTTGGAAAGTTGAAAGTTGCATTTAATGTTACATGGGACTGAAAAGGTTGATTTTGATACTGCCCTTGAAATACACAAACAATAAGTGCAGTCAACTTCAGAAAAAATATATTTCTCCATGGACAATGTTAGAATATGGAGTTTTGTGAGGCACATGTCTGAAGCACACTCTTCTTTGTCATAAAAGTAAGAGGGTAACAATTAGGTATTTGAAGAGAGTGAAACATTGAAGTGGTAGAACTGACTCTGAACATGATGTTATATTAAGTTACAAAAAGTGTTCAGCTTGGAGGTTTTATAATTTGTAGTAATTAATACTTTATATGTCTATTAATTCTAAATCTATACACATTCAGGTTTAGAGTTAGCAAGCCCAGATAGAAACGAGAGTTTCTGTTGTAAAAGTCAGAATTAGGGTGAATTAGTCTACTTGCATTAGTTTAGGCTAGGTTTAGGCAAAATAACAAGCAAACCTTGCTCTCAGTTATTAACTCAGTAAAATTTTTGCAGATAAAAATAAACATTCTATTACTTGTGACCATTTTGGGATCGAGACTGAAAGACATTTTATTTTATCGTGGACTTCTACATTCCACTGTGGTACAAAGGCCACCTGGTGAATTCTGACCTCCTCCTTAAAACTTTCACTGAGAGTGATGTATCACTCTAATGCTCATTTCTATGACAAAAGCAAGTCACATGCTGCATTCTTCTAAGAAACAGAACCAATAGGATGTGTATCTATAGAGAAAGAGATTTATTGTAAGGAATCAGTTCTTGTGATTATAGAAACTGACAAGTCCACATCTGCAGTGAGAGTCAGCAAGCCTGAGACCCAGGAAAGTCAATGGTATAGTTCCCATCCACAGGCCGGCAGGCAGAGATCCAGGAAAGCCCATGGTGCAGATGTAGTCTGAAGGTCATCTGCTGGAGAATGTCTTCTTGCTTGGGGAGGCCAGTCTTTTTGTTCTAATCAGGCTTTCCACTGATTAGACAATGCCCACTTACAGTATAGAGGACAATCTGCTCACTCAAATTAACACTCAAGTGTTAATTTCATCCAAAACACTCTGCAAGTTGACATGAAATTAACTATCACATGCGTTCACACCTAACTTCAAAAGGGGTGGAAAACTCCATCCACCATTTACTTAGATTACTGAGAGCCAGAAAAATTTGCTGAATTCCATTTATGTCTACTGCATTAACCAATGCAGCCACGAATAGAAGAGCCAAAGATAATACGCCCAGAAAAATTCTTACAGGCCACCTAAAATCAATCAAACTCCAGGAAGCTAGATCACACCAAAAAGAGTAGAGTCGAAGTTATTAGAAGAAAGTGAAAGTGTAAATAGAGAACAATTGAAACCAAATGAAAACAAGATTGAATCTTGATGACTGTCATGCCTCTAAAATATTCCTGACTCATTGCCTAAAAATCAACCTCTCTATAGATACAAAGTCAAACCTGGTAACAAATCTTTGAGAGTCTCTGCATCACCAACCAACTCTCTATTCCCTTAACTTTTGATACATGCATTTGTCCTTCACTCAATGGAGTTTATGTAATTGACTCTATGATTGTGCATTGCCCACTTTAAAAAACACACACAAAATAATGCCTTATTATTTCCAACCTACTTATTGTGCAGTTGCTAAGACTTGACTACAGAGATAATACATTTGAATCATTTTCTTCTGGGATTGAAGTGCTCCCATAATAACCGTAGGTTTTCCAGATTCAGGTTCCCTAAGACTTGCCCACGTGGAAGAGTCCTCTGTATCTGGACCCTTGAGGCTTCTTTTCCTACTTTTGAAACCCATTTGTGTTCAACTGTAAGCCCTAGTGGAAAAACTCTGAAATCCAAAGTCAAAAGACAGGATATGCCGGTTTTTACCTATGAGTTATCCTAGCTCTGAGTTTTAACTTTACATAAAACAGGCATAAGATTACTTATCTTACATTGCTTTAATGAAGATAAAATACCAACTTAAAAATACGGCTCAACACTCACTAGATAGTAGATACTTATTAAATATTACTGGACTAAATTTTTCTCAAACCATTATTTTAAAAGAGATAGTTTGTTGCAGTATTGAAAACCATGTGTTATAGAATTAGACTGCCCTTGTTCAAATCCTACTGCCACTACTGTGTAACCTTTGGCAAGTTAATACTCTAAGATACATTTTTCCCATTAGTTAAATTGAGATAATGATAGAAATGCCAACCTTATGGTATTTACATAAGACTAAATGAAATCATCTACCACAAATTAGTTTTATACTGGACAGTCAGTGCTCAATACATAATTAATGTCTGTATTATTTTTGTTGTTTGTTTTTTTATTTTAATAATAATTGACAAATTGTATAAGTCAAGCTGTACAATGTGATGATTTGGTGTATAATACACATTATGTATTGATTATCACAGTCAAATTCACAAATCCATCACCACCTATAGTTCCCGTTTTGTGTGTGTGTTGTGTTGTGTGAGGTGGGGAGAACATTTAAAATCTGCTCTCCTGTCAAAGTTTAGTTATTCTTACTATGTGAAATATGTAACACTGCTTTGTAAGCCATGACATGATGTAAAATGTTAGTTTCAAATATCTTTTTTTTTTTTTTTCAAACTTAGTGTATTAAAAGGAATTGCATTAACACTATCAGGCTTCATAGATTAGTGATAGTTACTCAAGTTAAATTGACCAAATGGTAATTACAAGTCCCTTCCCTCTCTAACAATTAGTATATCATTGATACTGTAATTGAATTCTACACACAATTGGGATAATATTACTTACCTTAGATTGCTTTCATAAAGATAAAATAGCAACTTAAAAATATGGTTTGATGTTCAGCATGTAGTAGTAGATATTTATTAAATGTTTATTTCTGGGCCAGACTTAAAATATAATTGATACCCTAATGGTTAGAGAAGAAGGGGACTTGTAGGTGAGTGTTTTCACACTGTGATTGTTTAATTTTTAGAGACAAGGTCTTGCTCCGTCATCGCCCGGACAGGAGTACGGTAGCGTGATCATAGTTCACTGCAGCCTTGAACTCGAGGGCTCAAATAATACTCCTGCCTCAGCTTCCCAAGTAGCTAGGATTGCTGATGTGTGCCACCATACCTGGCTAATTTTTTAATTTGTTGTAGAGATGGAGTCTCACTATGTTCCATAAGCTGGTCTCAAACTTCTGGCCTCATGTGATCCTCCCGCCTCAGCTGCCAAATGTACTGGGATTATAGGCGTGAGCCACCATGCCAAACGCAGTTTGTTTTTGGAAGTGAAAATATTTTTGCTTATCCTCAATGAGCCAAATAGAACCCAATACAAAAATCTTAAATCTGAAATTGTGACAGGTTGGTTTAGAAAAAAATGTTTTAGTTGGTTCTGATTTGAATGGTTGATTACGTATACTTTCTATATTTTTATTCTTATGTCTGTTATCTTAAATAACACATATTTTTAAACATATAAACTTTAGTGCTTGGTTAAATTAAATTAGTTAATATATCTGGGAACTCCCTCAATGTAATTATTTTAATGTCAAGTTAAAGACTATCTTAAAAAAGAAATCTTTAAGACATATTGAGCCAGCTCTCTGTCTCTTTCTGTCGATCTGTCTGTTCCTCCCAGTCACTTTCTTACTCATATACAAATGTCGGTACATATGCTTTCCTTTTTCACAAAAAGCTAGTAATATCAACAATAATATTAAATAAGCTTAAACATTTTATATATTTTTCTCACATAAGAATCTCATGTTTGAAGAAATCACATTTTAATCTTAAGTGCTTATCAATTAAATACAGAACATTTTTCATATTATGCTGTACATGAGAGGTTTGCTAACCTCCTGAAAAAGCTTATAATTCAGGAGTGAAAGACAGGCAAGCAGACAACTAAGTTTAAAAGAAGTCAGTGCAATATGCACTCCAAATGGTGTTTGAAGTGAATTGCCATGTGTGCATGGTGCATGGTGGAATGAATGATTAATTCAGGATTGGAGTATCAGAAAATGCATTCTGGCTTTATCTGCATGGCACGGGTTGGGGGAGCACAGGACCATTTTAGGTTCTATATTTTTGACTTCCAACTGGGCTCTAATTAATTTCCAATGGGCTCTCCCTTTAGATCAGCACTTCCCTTTAAAGAACAAACCCCATCTCCACCTCTCAACCTTTTAATTTTCTTGCCTTGATTGCTGAGAAAACTTTGGACCAAATGGTGAGTAAGTTATTCATTTCCCCGCATTTCTTGAGCACTGGATGTTTCAATCGACATTTTCAGTATATCAGGGATTTAACCATGGCACAAACCTTTTTTATTTTTTTAAAGGATATATTTTGTTTGTTTTAAATTCATACTATTTTTCTGGCCAATATTTGTTTGATTGTTCCATCAATGTGTGGGAAAAGTTTCAATGATATAATTAAATCGACATGTCATACATCATATATAGATAGATATACATACATACACACATATACATGCAGACATACCTCAAAGATATTGCAGTTTCCATTCCAAACCACCAGAGTGAAGTGACTATCTCAGGAAGACAAGTCACATGCATATTTTGGTTTCCCAGTGGATAAAAAAGTTATATTTACACTATACTGTATTCAAAATGTACAATAGCATTATGTCTAAGAAGCCAACATGCATACTTAAATTTTGAAATATTTTAATGCCGAAAAGTGCTAAAAATTATCTGAGTCTTTGGCGAACTATAATCTTTTTGCTGAATGAGGGTCTTGCCTTGATGTTGATGGCTGCTGACTCATCAGGGTTGCTGAAGGCCAGGCTGGCTGTGGCAACTTCTTTTGTTTTTTGGGAGGAGTGGGTGGGGGATGATGTGGAGGAAGACAAAGTGTTACTCTGTCACCCAGGCTGGAGTGCCGTGGTGGAATCTCGGCTCACAGCAACCTCTGTCTCCCAGGCTCAAGCAATTCTCCTGCCTCACCTCCTGAGTAGGTGGGATTACAGGTGCCCACCACCATGCCCAGCTTTGTATTTTTAGTAGAGATGGGGTTTCATCAAGTTGGCTAGGCTTGTCTTGAACTCCTGACCTTAAGTAATCTGCTCCCCTCAGCCTCCCAAAGTGCTGGGATTACAGGCGTGATCCACCACACCTGGCTGTAATTTCCTAAAATAAGATAACAGTGAAGACAATACATCAATTGACTCTTCCTTTTATGAAAAATTTATCCATGGCAGGCAGTGCTTCTTGATAGTATTTTACATACAATAAAACTTTCAAAATTGAAGTCAATTCTCTCAAAACCTCTCACTGCTTTATTAACTAAGCATGTGCACTATTCTAAATCCTTTGTTGTCATTTTAATAATGATCACAGCATCTTTGCCAAAAGTAGTTTCTATCTCAAGAACCCACTTTCTTTGCTCATCCACTAGAAGCGACTCTTTATTATAATGGTATCATGAGATTGCAGCAATTCTGTCACATCTTGAGGTTCCACTTCTCATTTGAGTTCTCCTGATATTTCCACCACATCTGCATTTGCTTCCTCCGCTAAAGTCTTGAATCCCTCAAACTCATCCAGGAGGGTTAAAATCAACTTCTTCCAAACTTCTATTACTTGGTATGGTGACTTCCTCTCATAAATCATAAATGTTCTTAATGCCATCTAGAATGATTATTTTTTTCATAAAGTTTTCAATTTCTTTTGCACAGATCCATCAGTGGAATCACTACCTATGCAGCTATAGCCTTTAAAATGTATTTCTTAAATAATACAGCTTGGAACTCAAAATTACTTCTTGATCTGTGGCCTGTAGTAGGGATGTTATGTCAGCAGGCATAAAAGCAACATTCATTTCCTTGTAAATCTCCATTAGAGCTCTTGGGTGACCAGGTGCATTGTCAATGAGGAGTAATACTTTGAAAGACATTTATTTATTTATTTATTTATTTATTTATTTATTTATTTATTTATTTTTCTGAGCTGTAGCTCTTGGTAGTGGGTTTAAAACATTCAGTAGGGTCAGTTGTGATGGCTCACTCCTATAATCCCAGCATTTTGGGATGCCAAGGTGGGTAGATCACCTGAGGTCAGGAGTTTGAGACCAGCCTGGCCAACATGGCCAAAGCCCGTCTCTACTAAAAATACAAAAATTAGCCAAGTGTGGTGGTGCACACTTGTAGTCCCGGCTACTCAGGGGGCTAAAGTAGGAGAATCGTTTGAACCCAGCAGGCAGAGATTGAAGTGAACTGAGATCATGCTACTACATTCCAGCCTGGGCAACAGAGGGTGACTCTGTCTCAAAATAAATAAATACATACGTACATACATAAGTAAGTTTAGTAAACCATTCTGTACACAAATGTACTGTCATCCAGCCTTTGTTTTTTAGATTTTAGAGCACAGACAGAGTAGATTTAACATAATTTTTGTGGATTTAGGATCTTTGGAATGGTAAATACGCATCGGTTTCAACTTAAAGCCAATAGCTGCATTTGCCCTTAACAAGAGAGTCAGCTTGTCCTTTGAAACTTTGACGCCAGGCATTGACTTTGCCTTTCTAGCCATGAATGTCTTAGATGCCATCTGTTTTCAAGATAAGGCTGTTTTGTCTACATTGAAAATCTGTTGTTTAGTGTAGCCATCTTCATTAATTATCTCAGCTAGATCTTCGAAATGACTTGCTTTAGCTTCCACAATAGTACTTGCTGCTTCATCTTGCACTGTTATGTTATAAAGAGGGCTTCTTTCCTTAAATCTGGTGAACTAATCTCTGCTAGCTTCAAACTTTTCTTCTGCAGTTTTGTCAACTCTGTCAACCTTCACAGAACTGAAAGAAGTTAGAGCATTGCTCTGGATTAGGCTTTGGCTTTGGCTTAAGGACATGTGGTTGGTTTGATCTTCCATCTAGACCACAAAAACTTTCTCCAAAGCAGCAGTATAGCTGTTCTGCTTTTCTTTGTGTGTTCACAGGAGTAGCACAGTTAATTTCCTTGAAGAACTTTTCTTTGGCATTCACAACTCAGCTAATGGATGCAAAAGGCCTAGATTTTTCACCATCTTGGCTTTGATATGCCTTCCTCACTCAGCTTAATCATTTCTAGCTTTTGATTTAAAATGAGAAACATGCAACCCTTCCTTTCACTTGAATGTTTAGAGGGCATTTAAGGTTATTAGGTTATTAACAAGCCTACTTTTAATATTGTTATGTTTCAGGGAATAGGGAGGCCTGAGGCAAGGGAGAGAGATGGGGGAATGGATGAGCAGTCAGAACACACACAACACATTAATTAAATGTGCGGTCTTATATGGGCACAGTTTGTGGCACCCCAAAACAATGATAACAGTAACACCAATGATCACTGATCACAGATTACCACAATAATAATATAATATATATGAATATATGTAATATGTAATTTCAATATAATAAACATTTGAAGCATTGCAAGCCTTACCAGAACATGACAGAGAAATGTGAAGGGAGAACATACTGTTGGAGAAAGTGGTGCTGATACACTTGCCCATTGCAGGGTTGCTCCAAATCTTCAATTTATAAAAAAGATATATCTGTGAAACACGGTAATACAAATCACACAAAAAAAATGAGGTTTGCCTGTCCACACACAATGTTTAAGTGCTGGACACTTTGGTATCAGGCTTATAGGGGAGGCAGAAATGGAAATAATTAAATAAGTAAATAAATAATAGGCAGCAGAAACAAAATATAAGTTGAGTTAATAAAGTGACAATCTGTGGCTATATTCAGTCAGATTTTTGGTTTTCTCTCCCCCACCCCATCCTACTGCAGACATCAAGAATATTTCAAGATTTCAGGACTATCAGAGTCTATAAACATGCAAACACGGAATGCTCTAGCAAGAACCTGTTGTTTAAATCGAAGTTTTCATGTCCACACTCATATTTCACAGTTACTAAAAGGACATTTAAGCTCAGTTAATCTTCAACAGAATCTCAGCTTAGATGGTTATGGTTATGGTTGCAAATATACCAGAGTCTGTTGGATAGTACAGATTTTCCTCCACTCTCCATAGTCACCTGTACTTCAGACATCTTCTTCTCCTAGATTCTCAGAAGACCCTTGGCCTAGATCCCTTTTCCTCTTTTTCCTCCTTTTCCACTATTCTATCCCCTCTTCATTTGGGGTCCAGCTTTGTCCCTCTACTTCGTATGCCTACTGGGAAGTCCCATCTCATTTCACTGGCATTTAGTTTGAGTGGTGTCAGTGGGAATTCTTCATCATGGAGCACTGAAGACATCCTACTTCACCCTTAAAAGCATTGCTAACCACACACAACGTAAGTTCAATTAATTATTCTGCTCACATGAATGACATCTTTCCAACCATGAGTGAGAATGGAGGGATTCCGAGGGACGGAGACAGAAACCTTCTATCCATCCTGCCATATGTGCACACATTCTATGGGATTGTTAAATAGCCATGAAAATTATGTTTCCAGGAATATCATGAGAACAAGCTTATATTATAATATTACATTTAAATGCAGAATATAGCAAGTGTGTACAAAGTATAAACATTCTGGAAACACTATTCAAAGGCAAAATAACAGAATATAACAACAAGATTCTAGCAGCAGATTATATTTTTGCTGAAATCATAGGTGTCTTTTTACTGCCTTTTCTCCCTTTCTCTCTCACATACATTCATTGTGCACAATGCCCCTATAAGTAATACCATTATTACAGAAGCAGAGTCTATTAATATACATATATTCTTAATTTTATAGAAAAATGCATATACTCAATGTTACATTAAGAACATTTACTGTTTCTTTTTAGTTTCATTGGATTGACGTGATGATACTATTGGTTTAAAAGTCTCTCATTTATTTTGTTTTTTTTTTTTTTTGAGACGGAGTCTCGCTCTGTCGCCCAGGCTGGAGTGCAGTGGTCGGATCTCAGCTCACTGCAAGCTCCGCCTCCCGGGCTTACGCCATTCTCCTGCCTCAGCCTCCCGAGTAGCTGGGACTAAAGGCGCCCGCCACCTCGCCCGGCTAGTTTTTTGTATTTTTTAGTAGAGACGGGGTTTCACCGTGTTAGCCAGGATGGTCTCGATCTCCTGACCTCGTGATCCGCCCTTCTTGGCCTCCCAAAGTGCTGGGATTACAGGCTTGAGCCACCTCGCCCGGCCAAAAGTCTCGCAGTTATTTTAATGTGCACAAAACATATATACAGTATGATTGTTTTTCTAAGTGGTAATTACAAAAGGAAGTCTAATAATATGCATTGTACAAAAAGAGATTGCTGAAAGGGTCAAAATATCAACCTGGCATTATCAATAGAGCAATGATTAATTATTTCTACTGCTGAGGGTAAAATAAATACATCAATGTAGAAAGGAAGGAGAATGATAATCTGAAGAGTGATTCAAAGTATGATCCAGGTAGTAGAAGATGGGAATTCCTTCTCTTTTGTTTTTAATTATTTTCCCTCCAGTGGCAAAAAACTCTAAACCAGAAAGTCTTAGCATCTTCTTTGTAAAAGTCTGAAGAAATATATATATAAATATATATATATAAATAAATAAATATATATAAATATATAAATAAATATATATATAAATATATATATATATAAATATATATAATATACACACTGTATATGTGTGTATACATACATGTGTGCTTTCCAAGTTTTCATTTACACGATGCTTTTCTTTCCCTTGATAGTAAGTGTTTAGAACAATTGAATTATGACTTTGGCTCCTGGTCAGATTCTGTTGAGTCACAGAAGATAAATTGGGGGAACAGTACTAAAGTTAAGGCTCATAATTCAGTTGTCCGCAGTACATCTTGCCAAAAGCAGTTTTTATAAGCAACAAAACATTGGGGGAAACTGCCAGAAATGCTCCTTCTTCCACTTTGTTTTGGTTCCTGGAAAGAGTTTTGCCCAGTAGATGTGTTTTACATCTGTTGAATTTATTGCTTTTTGAGCCAAATGTAAAAACTGTCTGGGTTTCTCAATTTGATGGTTTATTATCTATAGAAAAATTCATGTTTCTTAAAAAGAGTTGAAACATGCTTTCATGCAGTAGGATAGCATTTCTGACTCAGAATCCATACAGAGAACCCTGACTACTCTTCAGTATATCTCATTCACCCATAAAAGCTTGCATTTGTGCAACTTCATGCATTAAATATATTTTATATATATGTTTAATGTATGTTTTATTGACCATAAACTTCATCTGGCAGGAATTACATCTTTTGTGTGCATTTCTGTATCACAAATGTTAAGCAGAGTGGCTAGCGCATGGTCTAAGCACACAACCAATAACCAATAAATATCTGAGTATTAGCTACAATACTCAATAAATAATATTTATTCATTTCTTACTATGTACCAGACACTGTGACTGACATATAACCATAACAATAGCCAAATAAACAAATTGCATTTATCAAACTATTAATATATACTGAGAATTATGTCAGGTACTTTATATTCATTTTCTCATTTAATTTTCAAAATGAATTTAAAAGGTTGGAACCATCAATTTTTACGTTTTATAGATAAAGATGTTGAGGTTAAGACAGGTTAAATAACTTTTCTAATCTCAAGGCTATTAAGTAGCAGAACTAGAATCTTACGCAATATTTTCTGTTAAGTAGCAGAACTAGAATCTTACACAATATTTTCTGTATATACATTTTCTCATTTGGTACTTAACAATGAGCACCTGAGATGGAGATTATCACACTTGTTTTTCAAGCGATAAAACTGAACCTCACATAATCAAAGGACTCTGAATAATTTCTCTTATTTAATGAAAGAGGTAGAAAACAATTTCACACATTTCTGGTTACCTCCAAATCTAATCTTCCTCCCCAGAGAAGTAGATTCTTTGGAGGTTTTAAGGAGGATTTAGAGACCAAACCTGCACTCAAGAAGCTAGAACTTGCCGAGCGGGCTCTTTCACACAGAATGGGAAGGGACAGATGCTCTGACAACATGTCAGATGTCAGACAGGAGCATGTGATAGGACTTTTGGAAGAGGAGGCTGAATCATGAACAGCTTCACAGAAGAGGAGGCAGTTGAATTTTCCTTGAAGCACAGATGGATCTGAGCATGAAAGGATGGGAATAGTAATGAACCCACCACAGACCCAAAAGGTTGGGTTGATGTTTTGTAAAGGCTAAGTTTTTACCAAAAAAAAAAAGAAAATACAAATATTAACATACAATTTACAACAAATCAAAGTTCTGTTCTGCAAACAACTTAAAAAGGTGAAAAAAAACTGATTGGGAAATTATTAATTAAGCGTTTACTCTGTGGAGGGCCCTCTAACAGGAACAGAGGGAGGAACTGGGGGAGATAGAGTAGTAAAGAAGGCTAGCATTGTTGCTGACCTAGAGGAAACTAATGAGACTCTGATCAGTTAGAGAGGGAGCTTTTGGTCAGAATAAAAAGCTAAGTGACTCATACAAGAATTGAATTTACAACTGGCCTCATTAGAGCTGAGCTGTAGTTAATTGAGTTGTATGTTAATGTGCTGGGCAAAAAACAATGTTGGAAGAGAAATGAAACAGTGCTCCATCTTCCAACTTGCTCTATAGCGGATATGTAGAGTACCAGATGGTGACATTTATAAATGGAATGAGTCATTATGGAGGCACAACTGAAGTATCAATAAATACTGGATTTACATAAACACGAGTTTATCTACAAATATCTGCTCTAAACAAAGGTAGAGAAAGGAAATGTGAGTTTGGACACAGCAAGGGGTTGAGAATTGGGAGACTGAAGATTCAGTCCTGCTAAGAATATTTTCAATTCCTCCTCCCTATGTCTGAAGTTCACTTCTCCCAGAATTTTGCAAGGCTGACTCCTTTCGCAACCTTTATTTATACTTTAGGTGTCATTTCTCAGATAGCATCTCCTAACAGATTGAAAGTAAATTTTTTCTCATCATCTCAATCCCACCACTGTGTTGATTTTATCTCAATCTCTGAAAATTTAATATATTTACTTGTTTGTCTTTATTATTTTTCAATGCACTAGAGTCAAAGCTCCATGAGATCAGGATTTATTTTATTTTATTTTTATTTATTATTATTATTATTATTATTATTATTATTATTATTATTTTGAGACAGAGTCTCACTCTGTCGCCCAGGCTGGAGTGCCGAGGGTGAGATCTCAGCTCACTGCAAGCTCCGCCTCCCAGATTCACTCCATTCTCCTTCCTCAGCCTCCTGAGTAGCTGGGACTACAGGCACCTGCCACCACACCCAGCTAATTTCTTTTGTGTTTTTAGAGACGGGGTTTCACAGTGTTAGCCAGGATGGTCTCGATCTCCTGACCTCATGATCTGCCCGCCTCGGCCTCCCAAAGTGCTGGGCTCGGCCACCGTGCCTAGCCGAGACCAGAATTTTTTTTTTTTCTGTCTTGTTCACCAGTGCTTCCCTGGTGTCTTAAGTAATATCTGGCACTTAGTAAATGTTAACTAAATATATAGAATGGCAAAACAGTGGCTTTACTCCTTATTATCTGTATGACTTCAAACAAGCCATTTGGTCTAACATGTTGTTTTAATGAGGATAAACCTAGCAAGACTGTGCTGTTACAAAGATCGAAAGTATCAAATCTCCTAAAGGTCCTTCAAAAACTTAGTGGGATATTAGAACATGAGTTTGCCTAAAAGAACAGTCCATGGAGGATAATGCTAAATTCACAAAAGTAATACTGACTGCCTTTCTTTAATAAGTTAGTGAGATTTTGTGTCCTTGGCCAATTCTATTCCCAATTCTGAACTTGAATTTCTACATCTGTGAGATCCCTCATAACTCTAAAATGCTACCACTTGCTGATTATGAAGCAATCTCGTTCCACATAAATTTTAAAATAGTTCTTTTTCTAGTTCTGTGAAGAATGCCCTTGGTAATTTGATAGGAATAGCATTGAAACTGTGAATTGCTTGGTGCAGTGTGACCATTTTAAATATATGAATTCATCCTATCCATGAGCATGGAATGTTTTTTCATTTGTGTCATCTCTGAATTCTTTTTTTTTTTTTTTTTTTTTTTTTTTTTTGAGGTGGAGTCTCGCTCTGTCGCCTGGGCTGGAGTGCAGTGGCCTGATCTCAGCTCACTGCAAGCTCCGCCTCCCGGGTTTACGCCATTCTCCTGCCTCAGCCTCCCGAGTAGCTGGGACTACAGGCGCCCGCCACCTCGCCCGGCTAGTTTTTGTATTTTTAGTAGAGACGGGGTTTCACCGTGTTAGCCAGGATGGTCTCGATCTCCTGACCTCGTGATCCGCCCGTCTCGGCCTCCCAAAGTGCTGGGATTACAGGCTTGAGCCACCGCGCCCGGCATCTCTGAATTCTTTGAGCAGTGTTTTGTAGGTCTCCTTGTAGAGATCTTTCACTGCCCTGGTTAGTTGTACCCTTAGGTATTTTAGTCTTTGAGGGCACTTGTAAGTAGGATTGATTTCCTGATTTGACTCTCCACTTGACTGTTGTTGGTGTACCAAAAAAAGAGCCTGAATAGCCAAGGGAATCCTAAGCAAAAAGAACAAAGCTAGATGCATTACATTATCCAACTTTAAACTATAGTACGGGGCTATAGTAACCAAAACACCCTAGTTACCTATACCAAAACAGACACATAGACCAACAGAACAGAATGGAGAACAGAAAAATAAGTCCGCACACTGACAACTACCTGATCTTTGACAAAGTCAACAAAAACAAGCAGTGGAGAAAGGTCTCCCTATTTAGTAAATGGTGCTGGGATGACTGGCCATGTCTAGAAGATTGAAACTAGAACCCTTCTTTACATCATATATAAAAACCAGCTCAACATGCATTAAAGATTTAAATGTACAACTCAAAGCTGTAAAATCCCTGGAAGACAACCTAGTCAATACAATTCTGGACATAGGAATGAGCAAAGATTTCATGACCAAGATGCCAAAAGCAATGGAAACAAGCAAAAATTGACAAACGGGATCTCGGGATCTGATTAAACTGAAGAGCTTCTGCACAGCAGAAGAAACTTATCAGCAGAGTAAACAGACAACCTATAGAATGGGAGAAAACTTTTGCAGACTATGCTTCTGACAGAGATCTAATATCCAGCATCTATAAGGAACTTAAATTTACAATAAAAAAACACCATTACAAAGTGTGAAAAGCACATAAACTGGCACTTTTCAAAAGAAGGCATACATGTGGCCAACAAGCACATGCAAAAAAAGCCTCAGTATCCCTGATCATTAGAGAAATGCAAACCAAAACCACAATGATATATCATCTCACACCAGTCAGAATGGCCATCATTAAAAAGTCAAAAAATAACAGGGGTGGATGAGGCCGCAGAGAAAAATGTACACTGGTACACTGTTGATGGGAGTGTAAATCAGTTCAACTATTATATAAAACAGTGCAGTGATTCCTCAAAGACTGAAAACCAAACTACTGTTTGACCCAGAAACCCCATTATAGGGTATATACCCACAGGAATATAAATCATTCTATCATAAAGACGCATGCATATATTCATTGCAGCACTTTTCACAATAGCAAAGACATGGAATTAACCTAAATGCCCATCAATGACAGACACTATAAAAAGAAAATGTGGTACATATACACTGGGGAGTACTATGCAGCCATAAAAACGAACTCATGTCATTTGTAGTAGCATGGATAGAGCTTAAGGCCATTATCAATAGCAAACTAACACAAGAAGATAAATAAAATAGGATATGTTCTCACTTATAAGTTGGAGCTTACTGAGAAGAACACATGGATATATAGAGGGGAACAACAGACAATGAGGCCTACTGGAGGGTGGAGGGTGAGAGGATGAGCAGGATCAGAAAAAAAATAATAATCAGTACTAGGCTTAATAACTGGGTGACAAAATAATCTGTACAACAAACCCCCTTAACACGAATTTACCTATATATCGCACTTGCACCTGTACCCCAAACTTAAAATTTTAAAAAGAACTATTTTTTAAAAAGATTTTGTGATTCCACAAATATAAATGTAAGGATGTAGATTTTCACAACTATTGGTGGCTATGTTTAACACAATGATGTTTTCTTACATTCTATTTGTCAGGCCATATTTAAATGCCTACAGAGAGAAATTTGTGTGTGTGTGTGTGGTCTTTATTTTCCTATTCAGGACTGTCACAATAGTCAATAGTTAATCTCCAAAATTAAAATGTCCAAAACATAGTGTGGAGCCAGGATAGGGCAAGCCCTATTGGTTGACAAAGAGGTTTAGCCATTTCATGAGGCATACAAGCTGGATACTGATATAAGAAATAAATGTTTGGCCAGGCACTGTGGCTCACTCCTGTAATCCAAACACTTTGGGAGGCCGAGGTGGGCAGATCACCTCGGGAGGTCAGAAATTTGAGACCAGCCTGGCCAACATGGCGAAACCTTTTCTCTACTAAAAATACAAAAAAATTTCACCAGTTGTGGTCGTGGGCCCCTGTAATCTCAGTTACTTGGGAGGCTCAGGCAAGAGAAATGTTTGAACCCAGGAGGCAGAGATTATAGTGAGCTGAGATCGCACTACTGCACTCCAGCCCTCCGGCCTGGGTGACAGAGCAAGACTCTGTCTCTCTCTCACTCACACACACACACACACACACACACACAAAGAAAAGAAATGCTTGAAACAACAGTGCATATTGCCTCTTCTACAATAACCGCATATTCTGAAATAATAAAGATTAGATTGTATAATATTGAAAAGAAAGGAAATAGACTATGATCAGAAATGTTTCATAGATATCGTCTATAGTGAGCTTAAAAATGAGTCTGGGAAGACAGAGGCAAATACTGGAGAGCAAGAACACATCTCAGTCAAGATACGAGGGAAATTACCCAGAGGTTGACTTTCTGAAAATTGGATGAGAGACAGCAAGTTCCAGGCTGGGAAAATGTGAGAGACAACTTTCATGGGAAATGCCAGGATTTAAAATTCCAGGAACAAAAGGATGAAAGAAGTAAATTACAGTTTCTTGAAACAGGTACTCTGCAAACATGTATATTATATCTTGTTTATCTTCAGGAAACCTTGCACTGAAGGCATTATTTGTAGGAGTTTACAGAAGAGCAAACTGTGGCTTACAGGATTCTACTGGCTTGCCCAAGGTCCCACTGACAATATGTGTCAGAGCCACTTTTGAATCTTAAGAAAATATAAGTTCAGAATACTTGGGTAAAAAACAGATCTTTTTTTACATTGATATCACTTCTGTAGATTCATGCCACTACATTTCATTTAAAACTTTGCCTGTCTAAAAGTGCAGCAAACTGAGGCTGATGTCCAAAATTGTTATAGTACAGCCATAAATTTGAAACTAGTCTACTTTGAAAGGAGATTGTAAAACATTTACCATGACTATTCCATGTGACAGCCTGTTTCACAGAGGAAGCTCCATAAAAACACATTGAAAACCCTACCTTATGCAATGAATATCCCAGAAGCAGCTATAGGTATGGTGCAAATTTCTTCCTACTTGTGCAGATATAGTTTTTTTTTTTTTTTTTTTTTTTTTTTTTTTGAGACAGAGTCTCGCTCTTTCGCCCGGGCTGGAGTGCAGTGGCCGGATCTCGGCTCACTGCAAGCTCCGCCTCCCGGGTTCCCGCCATTCTCCTGCCTCAGCCTCCCGAGTAGCTGAGACTACAGGTGCCCGCCACCTCGCCCAGCTAGTTTTTTGTATTTTTAGTAAAGACGGGGTTTCACCGTGTTAGCCAGGATGGTCTCGATCTCCTGACCTCGTGATCCGTCCGTCTCGGCCTCCCAAAGTGCTGGGATTACAGGCTTGAGTCCCCGCGCCCGGCCTTTTTTTTTTTTTTTGAGACAGGGTCTCACATTGTCACCCAGGCTGGAGTGTAGTGGTGCAATCACTGCTCGCTGCAGCCTTCTCCTCTTTGGGCTCAGGTGATCCTCCCACTTCAGCCTCCCGAGTAGCTGAGATTATAGGCACGTACCACCATGTCCAAATAATTTTATATTTTTGATACAGACACGGTTTCACCATATTGCTCAGGCTTGTCTCAAACTCCTGGGCTCAAATGATCCCCCCACTTTGGTGTCCTAAAGTGCTGGGATTACAGGTGTGAGCTACTGCACCTGGCCTGCATCTAGATTTAAAATTTTTTCAAAGGGACTTCAATAAAACATAAGTAAATTTATTAGAAAGAAAAAGTACACAACTAGGTACACTGAAATTGCTTTTAAAATAAATACTAAACTTTTTGAAACTTTGAAGAATTGATTAAATTATTTTTAAAAAACTGAAAATAAGAGGATGAATAAGAACCAAAAAAAAGCCACTAAAGTTTTTTTAAATGTTTTTATGCCTTACAATTTAGAACGTCTAAGTTTGCTACTTTTTTTATTTTTATTTTTATTGTTTTTTGAGACGGAGTCTCACTGTCTCCAGGCTGGAGTATAGTGGCCCAATCTCGGCTCACTGCAACCTCTACCTCCTGGGTTGAAGTGATTCTTCTGCCTCAGCCTCCCAAGTAGCTGGGATTATAGGTGTGTGCCACCACACACAGCTAATTTTTGTATTTTTAGTAGAGACGGGGTTTCACCATGTTGGCCAGGATGGTCTCGATCTCTTGACCTCATGATCTGCCCACCACGGCCTGCCACTTAATACTTTTATAAAGCCTTATGTAGCATTGTTTGTTGGTGTTTATTTAGTATCTCCATAGTTGTATTTCTGGACCAGGCATTGTGCTAGATATTAAGATTTGAGAGATGCAGATGAAAGTCTCAACCCTCTCATAGAGATCGTGGTAAGTAAAACAATTAAATAAATAATTCTAATTTAAAATATTAAATTCTACAGTGAAATTGGACCACTTTTGACCAGTGGCTTTTCAGAAGACATGCATGAAAAGTTTTTAGGGGGTGGACATGTCAAAAGTGGTCATGCAGATGTCACAGCCTGTGCCAAAGCAAATTATGGTACGTCATGTATGGAAAGACCCGATCATAAACAGGCCTAAACCCAACCCTCAAGACCCAATCAGACAGAATTCCATGGGATTGAATGCTGACTCATCTGCGAAGGGGAGTGACAAGAAACAAGATTGAGAAATCATTTCACTTCCAACATTGAAGCGTCATGGATGTCATGCCAAGGATTTGGAACCATCATCTCATTTTCAGTTGGACCCCTCAGAGTCAGACTCTTTTAGAATTGGGCTGAATAATCTAAAGTACTTTCATGAATCTAGGGAAAATGGGCAGAAGTATATGTAATGCAGGATTTAGTATTTCAGTCAGGAGAAAATGACATGACAGAGTTACGCAGTATGTGGTTGAATGGAAAGTATTAGCAATGATTATATATCAGTCTGAATTCTTAGACTTGTAAGACAGCAGATATAGGTGAATCTGATTTTTATCGCCTATGACAGTTTGAAACAAGGAAGTATGCCTTTTTGAAATATTTAACATTGTTCAGTACTTGCAGTCATGGTATTAGTGGTTTGCAAGCAACTCTTGCTTACCCATGTTTTAGGGCTCAAGTGGTCACTCATTGTCTATAGCCTGGGAAAAATCTTAAGTTTTTGGAATATTCCCCTTGTATGTATCAGTTTCCATTAATGGTGCCAAAGATATTGAAAGAAACAGATAAGTAAGCATATACTCAACCCTCCTTTTCTTTTTCCTTTCTTCTGTTGTTCTTTTCACCCATTTACCTCCCCAACTCTCCATTCCTCCCTCCTTCCTTCCCATATTTTCTTCCTTCAAAATCCTTTTGAGAACCTACCATGTAACTAACATGGCTTATAACAGGGACTAAAGCCAAGTCTCTCTCCTCAATGAGTTTACATCCTGGAAAAGATGTGACAGAGTACAAGAGATAAACAACAAACATAATTCAACAAATTGATGGTGTGTTGTGCATTGAAACTGTTTACTTCATGGTCTTTTCCAACACAGGATAACCAAATGTTTTTTATTTGCCCCAGACTTTTCTAGTTTTAGCATTGAAAGTTCCATATCCCAGGAGTGTTGTCAGTCCCAGGTAAACTTGGACAATGGGTCACCCTACAAGTTCCAAGAGCATGTCACATTATGAATATTGAGCACCAGCTGTAAATAAAGTGGAGACCCTAAGAAAATATTCCCATGCTCAGCATCATTGATCATTAGAGAAATGCCAGTTAAAATTACAGCACGATATCATCTCACCCCAGTTAATTAAAATAGCTTTCATTTAAAAAGACAGGAAATGACGAATGCTGGTGAGAATGTGGAGAAAAGGGAAACCTCTCGTACACTGTTGGTGGGAATGTAAGTTAGTGCAGTCACTATAGAGAACAGCATGGAAGTTCTTCGAAAAAGTAAAAATAGAGTTACCATATGATTCAGCAATCCCACTGCTAAGTTATACCCCCCCCAAAAAAAGAAATCAGTATATCAAAGAGATATCTGTACTCCCATGTTTACTGTAGCATTATTCACAATTGCCAACATTTGGAACCAACCTAAGTGTCCATCAATGGATTATTGGATAAAGCGAATGTGATACTTATACATAATGGAGTACCACTTGGTCATAAAATGAATGAGATTCTGCTTTTGGCAACAGCATGGGTGGAACTGGAGAACATTTTGTTAAGTGAAATAGGTCAAGCACTTGAAGTCAAACTTCAAATGTTCTCACACATTTGTGGGAGCTAAAAATTAAAACAAATGAACTCATGGAGATAGAAGGTAGAAAGATGGTTAATAGAGATTGAGAAGGATAGTGAGGGGTGTGGGGGAGGGATTTGGGATGGTTAATGGGTATAAAATGTAGTTAGAATTAATACAGTCTGGTATGTTGATAGCACAGCAGGATGATTATGGGTAACAATAATTTATTGTACATTTAAAAATAACTAAAATAATATAATTAAAATACTTATAAGGCAAAGAAGTGATAAATGCTTAAGGTGATGGATACCCTATTTACCCTGATGTGATTATTATTCATTGTATCCCTGTATCAAAATATCTCATGTACCTCATAAATATATATACTATGTACCCATGAAAATTAAAAGTTAAGAATTTAAAACAAAGAGAACATTCCCGACTTAGTCTTAAACTGCATTTACTCGAAATACTCTTCTGTCCAGGCTAGGGACAGAAAGCAGGGAGAGGTTTGCCAGGTCTTTATTTATGTGAAAGATCAAAACCCTGTTGGGAAATAATGTTTCCAGATGTCAAACATAATTTAGCCCTAGCGTTTGGTTCAGGAGTAATAGGGCATGAGTAAATGTGTGAGCTCCTAAGAGTGTCAGCTAAGACTGACCTGTAGTTTTAACCCTGTACTTCTTGAGAAGAATACTACCATGACTCCTTAAGGTAGTGTAGCTGAGAACAGCTCTGGAGAAAATGTAATTTGGTAAAGTAGAAAGAAGGGGCAAAGTAAACCTAAATTATCCAAAGCTATTGAACAAAGGTACATAACTATATATATATATATATATATACACCTTATAATATTATTTAATACTACACTGATATATTCAAGAAAGTAGTGATTAGAATAAACTTGAATGAAAAACGAAATTGATTTACTTATTTAATTTTTTAATACGGCATTAAAAAATAATCTGGATACAGAAGTGAAGGATACCCACATGTGTTGAGGATTTACTGAATGGTAAGCCTTGTGCCAGATATTTTGCAAAATTAATCATCTAAA
Organism: Rhinopithecus roxellana; assembly: GCF_007565055.1. Lineage (NCBI taxonomy): Eukaryota > Metazoa > Chordata > Mammalia > Primates > Cercopithecidae > Rhinopithecus > Rhinopithecus roxellana. The sequence goes on from NC_044568.1 coordinate 35,277,096, forward strand.
TCCTTTCAAAAGACACAATGAAGAAGGTATTATTTTCCTCCATTTTATGATCAGGAGACTGAATATTAAGGACACTGGCTGACTTGGCCAAAAGTCACAAAACAAATTAATGCCTCTATATAATGTCAGTAGAAAGCCTGGATAAAAATGGTGTTATGAAAACTGCTATGGAACATGACCAAATACTCAAAGCACTGAAAAAAGGGAGGTTAATTTTGCATGCAGTTGTCCAGGAAGGCTTAATTATGCATTGTCAGAATGCACTTTAGGGAATGCTGCCTTTGGGTATCACTTTATTATAGCTGAGGGTAATCATTGATGAAAACAAGAATGATCTTGAGTCAACAAAAATAATCATTTTTTATGAATGCAAAGGCTTTAGGATGATTTTATGTACACATTTTATGTAAAACCTCGAAAATGCTAACCTCATTACAGTTACTAGAGATGCAAATCAGTGTGAAAGTCTTCCTTTCACCTGCTGAATTTTGGAATTTTCTCATGTGAATGCAACCAAAAAAACTAATGAAGAAGAAATCAGAAAGGAGTAAGTTCCAATCAGAAGGGAGAAATGTACTTAATACTCAGCTCACCTTAGGAAAGTCATCATCTGAATGGTGAAATCAATCTTTCAATCTTTCTTTCCTTTTTTTTTTTTTTTTGAGAAGGAGTCTTGCTCTGTCGTCCAAGCTGGAGTGTAGTAGTGTGATCTTGGCTCACTGAAACCTCCGCCTCTAGGGAGGCAATTGATTCTCCTGCCTCAGGCTCCCCAGTAGCTGGGATTACAGGGGTGTGCCACCATACCCAGCTAACTTTTTTGTTTTTCGTAGAGACAGGGTTTCAACATCTTGGCCAGGCTGGTCTCAAGCTCCTGACCTCAGGTGATCTGCCCACCTTGGCCTCCCAAAGTGCTGGGATTATAAGCGTGAGCCACTGCACCTGATTGTGAAGCCAGTCTTGAGCTAACTGCAATAACACTTGGGATTTGCTCCTGACTTTGTCACACACTAGTTTTGGTCAATTCCATTAAACCACTGTGGATTTCCTGGTATAGATCATGACATGCATCAGTACTGGTCCTCATTTCATTACTCAAATGAAATGAGGAAAGACCAAATGAGAAAAAATATGTAAAATATGTTCAAAAATTAAAAGTTTATAGTGTCAGATGGCAAATAAAACAATTACTTTATATTGTTTAAATAATAGGACTAGATATTTAGTAACATAAACTTAGTATGTTAACTTTTGTATTTAGAAACTCATTAAAATTCAATAAAATATCTTAATATTACTGTAACTTAATATTAACATTCTTTCTTTAGCATTAGAAGCCAAGATCGTCCATGGTCTGTCTGTCTGGAATTAAAGAAACAAAGCTGGGCATTTCTATCCCCTAAAAGGCCACTACTGATAAATAAATATTAATCATAACTTAAGTATATGTAAATTGCATACATATAAAGCATGTGTCACATGCCAGGAGCTGGACTTGGTTCTTTACATAGTTATCTCACTTGATGTTGCAAAAGATACATGACGAGTTGAGTGTTGCTTCTACTTTATAAGAATGGAAACTAGGACTCAGAGAACTAAAAGGACATGCCTGAGATTATATCAAATGTAGTCAATGGAGCTGAGGTTAAAAGAAGTCTATCAGGGGCCCCACAATAGCAATTGCCCACCACACAAAAGTATCTTCGCAGGTTATTCCTCAGAAAAGGTGTGAAAAGTGGATGAGGAAACGCAGGCTGCATACTTTGTCTTCTCTGAAGCAGTGATCTTGATGTTAAATGCCTACCGTGGCAAGCATGTAGCAGTGCTGTGTGGATCAGGCTTCTCTATGGAGAAGAATGTGAGTGAAGCTCACTGGAGACAGCCTGCAACTGTTCATAGGCTTATTTGTCTTTTATTTTTAATGTTGGTTTAGTTTGATTAGTTTTCATCTTTGCCAAACAGATACGCATATTCTTTCTGGAGCTGGAATAGGCAAGGGCTTTCTCGTCAACTTCATGTGGCTTTTGCTTAAAAACAGTGGAATTGGCCAGGCTCAGTGACTCAAGCCTGTAATCCCAGCACTTTGGGAGGCCAAGGTGGGCAGATCACCTAAGGTCAGGAGTTCAAGACCAGCCTGGCCAACATGGTGAAACCCTGTCTCTAATAAAAAATACAAAAATTAGCCAGGTGTGGTGGCAGGCTCCTGTAATCCCAGCTACTCAGGAGGCTGAGGCAGGAGAATCGCTTCAACCTGGGAGGTGGAGGTTGCAGTGAGCCAAGATTGTACCATTGCACTCCAGGCTGGGTGACAGAGCAAGACACCATCTCAAAAAACAAACAAAAGCAGTGGAATCTAGACTATTTTGCATCTAATATTTCACACTTGATTAAAATGCTTTGCACCAAGAAATATTTATACTTGTCTGTTCCATCCCCCATTATCTAGTATAGTTCTATGTAGAACTCTGCTATAGACTTTTGTTGGTTATTTTTATAACTGCAATGCTAAAAATTAAGGGTAAAGAATGAAAACAAAACATTTTAATTCTCTCTCCTCTAAAAATGCTCTTGCCTTGAAGATAATTTGAAGAATCTAGAAGCTACCACATGCCCACCGCCACCTCAAATGGAAGTCAAATCTTTAAAGCATACCCAATATTTAAACTTTGGCAGAAATAGTAAACTAATTATCTTTGGAAGCAGCATTGTGCATGTTTATTTTGTGATTTAATAAAAAAGCTGACATAGCGGCCATTAGCTTCCCAGAGTGCGTTCTGTTTAATATGCAAAACACACAGAAATTAACATAGTAATTATGTTAGAACTAACAGGATACAAACATTTTAAATGGATTTAACACATTAAATAATTTCATGTCTTATGTGGCCCTGGTGTCTTTCACAGATGGTCACAACATTTGCTAATTTTTTCTACAGGTACTGAAAATTAATGTGGTTTTCTTTGACTCAACTCTTTTTTAATGTGGACAGATAACTTTATTTTTAACTTAAAATCATAGCTACCCTGCTTAATGTATTTTGAGTTCCTTTAATAAAGAAGATCTGGGCCGGGCGTGGTGGCTCAAGCCTGTAATCCCAGCACTTTGGGAGGCCGAGACGGGCGGATCACGAGGTCAGGAGATCGAGACCATCCTGGCTAACACGGTGAAACCCCGTCTCTACTAAAAATACAAAAACTAGCCGGGCGAGGTGGTGGGCGCCTGTAGTCTCAGCTACTCGGGAGGCTGAGGCAGGAGAATGGCGTAAACCCAGGAGGCGGAGCTTGCAGTGAGCTGAGATCTGGCCACTGCACTCCAGTCCGGGCGACAGAGCGAGACTCCGCCTCAAAAAAAAAAAAAAAAAAAAAAAAAAAAAAAAAAAAAAAAAAAAAAAAAAAAAGAAGATCTATGTTCTTTTCAAAATGGTAGCTTTCTTTGCAACCAAGTTTGAATGTTGGGGAAGAAAGAAAGTTACTGAAAATATGTCCATTTGATATCTCAGCACAGATGTTAATGTCACTAATATTACTCCACTAGAAACCGTTTATTCCTTTGCATAGCAACCATTTCTGAGACACTAACTCTTCACAAAATACTCTACTAGCTGCTGCTGGTACAAGGTTGTGTCTTCAATATCTTCATAGGTACTGCTAAAATAAGATTTGCAAAAATAAATATTATTTTTCCCTTAATCCCATCTAAGCAGTATAAATAATTTTCTGTAGTAATTTAAGGAAATAAAATATAATTATTACCAGTTAAGTAGTAATGGATTTTAATAAAAGGAACGAGAGCTTTTTGGAGAAATGCCTGATTCTAAGCCTATGCAGGAAATATAAAGGATTAACCTAAAACATTTATTTATACAAAATATTAAGGAAGTACTCAAAGACTAGTATAGTCATATCAAAACTAAAGAATTCAGTAATCAAACGGAAGAGGTCATATTTGCCAAACATAAGATATGTAGATCATCTATAGGAATACTAATTACAATGGATTTAAATTTGTGTAATATGATTTTATCAAAAATTGACTATTATGAAGACAAAACTTGTCAGTTCTAGTTATCTTTGGAGAAGGCTGGGACTTGCTCTTCTGTAAACTGGTAACAGGAAAAAACATCAAGCATTATTCTGCCTTTATTATACAAACTTTATCTCAGACTAATCAAATAATCAATAAGAAAAACATTCTCTTAATAGAAATATCTCAGCCAAAAACAAATAAAAAAGGAAAACAAATACGAAAGAATTGGTAGAAGTAGAAAGTCACCATTCTGCAACCCATGATGATTTTATAGATATGAAAACTGTTCATTAAAGCCTGCCACCATCAGTGAAAGAACTGACAAAAGACAACATCTAGGAATTAGTCTAAAAATAATACGGGTTGGTGCATAATTAATTGTAGTTTTTGTCATTAATTAATTTTGCACCAACCTAATAATAGCAAATAAAACAGAATGACAAAACAACAAAAACTTTGGCCTAGAGCAATGTTCTCAACCAGGTGCAATTTTGTCTCCAGGAGACATTTGGCAATATCTGGAGACATTTTTTCATTGTCACAAATGGGGAGGTACTAATGGCATTTAGTGGGTAGAGGCCAGGGACGTGCTGCTAAACATCCTACACAGCACAGGAAGGCCCCCCACAACCAAGAGTTATCAGAATCACTTAATTTTAAAAAATGTCAACAGTACTGAGATTAAGAAACCCTGACTCAGACCTATCAGTTTGCAGGAAATACAGAATACAAATGGTCATATTAAATAATACACTGTCGGTGCAATGAGCAAAATGTGAACCGAGGGAAACTGCAGGGCAAATGATCTGGTTCTAGAAAATGTGGCACATATACACCATGGAATACTATGCAGTCAAAAAAAAGGATGAGTTTGTGTCCTTTGTAGGGACATGGATGCAGCTGGAAACCATCATTCCAAACTATCACAAGAACAGAAAACCAAACACTGCATGTTCTCACTCATAAGTGGGAATTGAACATTGAGATCACTTGGACACAGGAAGGGGAACATCACACACCAGGGCCTATTGTGGGGCGGGGGGGGGGGATAGCATTAGGAGATATACCTAATGTAAATGACAAGTTAGTGGGTGCAGCACACCAGCATGGCCCATGTATACATATGTAACAAACTTGCACTTTGTGCACATGTACCCTAGAACTTAAAGTATAATAATAAAAAAAAAAAAAATAGAGGAGGTATGATTTTGTAACTTTAAGGTTTAATGACCGCCCTATTGGATTTCAGATTTGCATTCGGCCTGTAGCCCCTTTGTTTTGGCTAATTCTTCCCATTTGGAGCGGGTTTATTTACCCAATGCCTGTACCTCTGTATCTGGGAAGTAACTAACTTGCTTTCAGTTTTACAGGCTCATAGGCGGAAAAGACTTGCCTTGTCTCAGATGGGACTTTGGACTTGAACTTTTGGGTTAATGCTGGGATGAGCAAAGGCTGTGTGGACTATTGGAAAGGCATGATTGTGTTTTGAAATGTGAGGGCATGAGATTTGGGAGAGACCAGGAATGGAATAATATGGTTTGGCTGTGTGCCCACACAAATTTCATCTTGAATTGTAGTTCCCATATTCCCCACCATTATGCCATGATAATGTCATAGGAGGGAACTGGTGGGAGATAATTGAAACTTGGAGGCGGTTACCCCCATGATGTTCTTGGGATAGTGAGTTCTCACAAGATCTGATGGTTTTATAAGGGGCATTTCCCCCTTTTTCTCAGCACTTTTCCTTCCTATTGCCCTGAGAAGAGGGTACCTTTCTTCCCCTTGAACTTTTGCCATGATTGTAGTTTCTTGAGGCTTTCCTAGCCATGCGAAAGTGTAAGTCAATTAAACTTCTTTCCTTATAAATTACTCAGTCTTGGGTTTTTCTTCATAGCAACATGAAAATGGACTAGTACAGGCAGAGAGGGAGAGAGACAATCTATAGATGAATAAGGTTTTTGAGACATCACTAGATCATGGTCTATGACTGTTTTATGCATTCTGATGCATAAAACCACACGGTAAGAGATAATATTAATGGAGTAATTGGGTACATTAGATGCTGGCTAGATACTTTATAATGTTAACAAATTATTTAATATATGATAATGACCTTGTGAATGTTTAAAAATATATACATCCTATGTTTCAGAGATGACATTGAAACACTTAAGGATAAAATGATATGTCTGAAATTTTCCTGTAAATAATCCAGAGATGGGAGAAATTGTGTGTGTGTGTGTGCGTGCGCGCGCGTGTGTGTGTATATATATATATATATAAAAAAACATGAGTTGATAATTGTTGATACTAGATAATGTTTATCTGAGGATCATTAAAATATGTAGTGTTTGCAATTTCTGTAATAATATTTTAAAGAGCTATTGGAATAAAGTGATTATATCGCCATGTTGTAAAGTAGTACAAAGCTCATAAAATAATTCATCCATTAATTTATCTTATTTATTTATATATTCAGTTGATCTAATTTACTAGAGGAAAACCTTTGGCTTTTGAGTCAAATAGCCTTGTATTTGAATTCCAGTTCTGTCATTTAATATGTATCTAATGTGGGCAGTTATCTCGCCTACCATCATCAGTTTACTCTTTTCCAAAATGCCAGATTATATGGAGTTCCATTGTGTAATCGTTAACACATTAGACTCTGACAAAATGATGTATTATAATATCTAATGTTAATAGCAGTTATACTAGAAGTTATATATGAAAGTACCTAGCACAATGCTTGGTATAAAATAGGTATAGGTATAGAGTAAATCATTGCTAGTTCTATGACCGCAAACTTTTCAAGAAGCAAAGAAGTCAAGGTATTACCCTTAAAGCAATGTTTGCATGCTATTAAGTAGTTTGTTTGTCTTCACTGTATTATTTATTAAGGAAGTAGATTGTGTACTGACAAAATTGCCCTACAAATGATCAATAATACTAGAAACTCCTTTTAGTTGTATAGAGCCACCCTTTCCAAGTCTGAATTTTCTTTGTAATTTATTCAGTGATTTGTTTTGACTTGGTAAAGCTGACTATTTATGACTTGTACTGACCTTAAAATGCCTCAACTCTTCAGAGTGACTAATTATTGATTTTGTGTAAAGACTATTTAATTAAATAGATACCAAGAAGAGAGAGTGTTTCTGTATAGAGAGAAATGGCTGAAGGTGATTATTAAATCTGTTTGCCTTGTGGAATCTTGATAAAGTCATTGTTAATTTATATTTTCTTCCTTAGGACATACCTGTCTATTCACTTGACTCCTTTTCTGACATTGTCACTCCATTGGGAGGATGCCTGTTTATCTGACATTTCTCAGAGTTGATTTGACATATACACTAATAAAGCTCAATTACTGAAAGATTAATAATTCATCGAGAAAGGTCATATATGAGCAAATGACTTATGTTTTGATATTTGAGACTTATTTAGGTGGTTAAGATAAATTAGCCTGATCCGTTTCTGCTTGTACACAATACCATGATCAACTCAAACACTATTAAATGCTGTACATTCATATATATATATATGAAAGCATATATATATATATGAAAGCGTATATATATATATGAAAGCATATATATATATGAAAGCATATATATATATATATGAAAGCATATATATATATATATGCTTTCATTAAAAACATTCAATGTTTTATCCCATAAGCAAAATATTTATGGAATGTTTTTTGGATTCCAAGCACTGTGCTGTGGTTTAGGATATTCTGGTGAATAAAACTCAGCTAGTGTCTTCTCTTAACGATTGTGCAGATGCATGGAAAGTGTGGTACAGTCAGAGAGCACAGTGTGTAGGTGGTGAGGATACAACCCCAGGCAGAGTAGTGACCCAGAGGAGCACACCTCTGGACTGATAATGTAAAACATCACTTCATGGGTCAGGTGCAGTGGCTCATGCCTGTAATCCCAGCACTTTGGGAGACCGAGGCAGGTGGATCACAAGGGCAGGAGTTCAACACCAGCCTGACCAAGATGGTGAAACCCCATCTCAACTAAAAATATGAAAATTAGCTGGGCATGGCGGTGGGAGTCTGTAATCCTAGCTACTTGGGAGGCTGAAGCAGAGAATTGCTTGAACCTAGGAGGTGGAGGTTGCAGTGAGCCAAGATTGTGCCACTGCACTCCAGCCTGGGTGACAGAGCAAGACTGCTTCTCAAAAAAAAAAAAAAAAAAAAAAAAAAAAAAAAAAAAAAAAAAAATCACCTTATAAAAACCCTCAACAAACTGGGTATTGAAGAAGCATACATCAAAATAGTGAAGGCCACATATTACAAGCCCACAGCTAACTTTCACAATCACTGCAAAGTAAAAAATAAAAATTTTTTTTGTGGCTGAAAAATATTCTATTGTGTATATATGCCACATTTTCTTTACCAGTTCATCCATTGATGGGCACTTAGATTGATGCCATATTTTGGTTATTGGGAATAGTGCTGCAATAAACATGGGAGTGCAGATATCTCTTCAATATATTGATTTCCTTTCTTTTGGATACACACACAGTAGTGGAACTGCTGGGTCATATGGAAGTTCTGTTTTTAATTTTTTGAGGAACCTCCTTACCATTCTGCATAGTGACTGTACTAATTTACATTCCCACCAACAGTGTATGTGGGTTCCCCTTATTCCACATCCTCACCAGTATCTGTTATTGCCTGTCTTTTTGATACAGGCCATTTAACTGGAGTGACGTGATATTATGGTTTTGATTTACATTTCTCTGATGATTAGTGATGTTGAGCATTATTTCATATACTAATGGCCATTTGTACATTTGCTTTTTAGAAATGTCGATTCAGATCCGTGGCCTATTTTTATTCAGATTATTCATTTTATTGCTATTGAGTTATTTGAGCTCCTTATATATTCCAGTTTTTAATTCCTTTTAGGTGGATCGCTTGTAAATATTTTCTTCAGTTCTGTGGGTTGCCAATTCACTTTGTTGATTGTTTGCTGTGCAGAATCTTTTTAGCTTCACGTGTCCTGTTTCTCTATTTTTGCTTTTATTGCTTGTGCTTCTGAGATCTTACACAAGATTTTTGCCTAAGGTATTTTCCGAAAGCTTTGTGCTACTAATTTCCTGTGTCCTGAGGTATTTTCCAAAAGCTTTATGGTATTAGTTTCATAATTTCAGGTCTCAGATGTAACACTTTTATCCATTTTTATTTGATTTTTGTATATGGTGAGAAATAGGTGTCCAGTTACATTCTTCTGCATATGGTTACCAAGTTTTCCTAGAAATATTTATGGAAGAAATTATTGTCTTTCCATTTTTCTTTGTTTTAAAAAAAGTTTTTAATTTTCCGTCTTAATATCTTCATTGACCCCTTCACTGTTCAAGAGAAGGTTGCTTAATTTTCAGGTGTTGTGTAGTTTCTGGATTTCCTCTTGTTATTAATTGCTAGTTTTATTCCACTGAGGTCAGAAAAGATAATTGGTAGGATGTCTACTTTTTTAAGTTTGTTGAAACATGTTTTGTGTCCTAAAATATGGTCTATTCTGTAGAATGGCCCAGGCACTGATGAAAAGAATGTGTATTTTGCAGCTGCTGGGTAAAAAGCTTGATAAATGTCAGTTAAGCTTATCTGGTCCAGTCTGTAGAATAATTCCAAAGTCTTGTTAGTTTTCTGTCTGGATGATCTGTTCATTACTGAAAGAGGCATGTTGAAGTCCCCTATTATTGTTATATTGCAGTCTATTTCTCACTTTAGATCTATCAATGATTGCTATATACTTTTGTGTGCTTTAGTGTTGGGTGCATATGTATTTATTATTGTTACATCTTCTTGCAGAATTGATCTCTTAATCATTGTATGATGACTTTCTTTTTCTCATCTTACAGTCTTGAACCTGTAGTTTTTTTTCTAATTATAGCTACTTGTATTCTTTGTTTTCTACTTACGTGCAATATCTTTTTCACTTTCAGGGTATATGTGACTTTATAGGTGAAGTGGGTTTCTTGTAGACCCAGCTCATAGTTGGGTCTTATATTTTTATTCATTCAGATACTCTGTGCCTTTTCATTGAAGGATTGTATTCATTTTCATTAAGTGTTATTATGGATACTAAAAACTTACTCCTTTGTTAATTATTTTCTGGTTATTTTGTAACTTTTTTATTCCTTTCTAGTTTCCTTGTGGTTAAGTATTTACTCTGGTGGTATATTTTAATTCCTTCCTTTTTATTTTTAGTGATTCTATGATAAGTTTTTGCATTGTGGTTACCATGAGGTTTGCAAAAAACATTTCATAGATACAACAAGTATTTTTAAAGAAATGACAAATATTTTCCTTTTGTACGTTAGTGTTTTGTTTTGTTTTGTTGTTTCTTTCAGAATGAAGAACTCCTTTTAGCATTTCTTGGAAGATAGTTCTGGTAGTGGTCAATTGTCTCAACTTTTATTTATCTGGGGAAGACTTCGTCATATTTAAAGGATAGCTTTGCTGGATTTTTGGATGGCAGTTTTTTTTTTTTCTTTCAGCACTTTGAAAATATTGTCCCAGTCCCTCCTAGCTTGTGTGGCTTCCATTGAGAAGTCTGTTGCCAGATAAATTGGAGATCTTTTCTATGTTATTTTCCTCTTTTCTCTTACTGCTTTTAGAATACGTTATTTGTCCTTGAGGTTCAAGAGTTTGATTATTTTATTCAAGAGGTGTAATTGGCTCATTTTTCTGTGGGTTGAACAAGCATAGTGTTGGCATCTGTTTGGCATCTGGGGAGGCTTCAGGAGCTCTTATTCATGGTGGAAAATGAAGCAGGAACAGGCACATCACATGACTATAGCACGATCAAGAGAGAGTAAAGGGGAAGATTCCACACACTTTTAAACAACCAGATCTCACAAGAACTCACTCATTATCATGAGGACAGCACCAAGCCTTATAGAAGGGATCTGGCCCCAAGACCTAAAGACCTCCCACCTATCTCCAACACTGGGGATTAAATCTCAACATGAGTTTTGAAGAGAGCATTCAAACTATGTCATTGGGTTAGTCTTATTGGGGTGAAATTTGTTTCTCCGACCTTACTGTACTTGAATATCTCTCTCAAGTTTTGGGAAGTTTTTGTTATTATTATTATTTTTTTAAATAAGCTTTCTATTCCTTTCTGTTACCTTCTTTCTCAGATGTGATCTTTTCAGGCAATTTTTTTTTTTTTTTTTGTAGTGGGGATGGAGTCTCACTCTGTTGCCCAGGCTGGAGTGCAGCAGTGCAATCTCGGCTCACAGCGGCTTCCACCTCCAAGGTTCAAGTGATTCTCTGCCTCAGCCTCCCAAGCAGCGGGGATCACAGGTATGCACCACCACACCAAACTAATTTTTGTATTTTTAGTAGAGATGGGGTTTCACCATGTGGGCCAGGCTGGTCTTGAACTCCTGACCTCAAGTGATCCTCCTGCCTCGGCCTCTCCAGGTGGTGGCATTACAGACATAAACCACCGCACCTAGCCTGAGGCAATTTCGCTATGTCTTGTAGTGAATCTTTTTCCTTCTCACTTTTTTTTTTTCTCCTCTAACTGTGTATTTTAAAATAGGCTATCTTTGAGCTCACTGATTCTTTGCTGGATCTATTTGGTTGTTGACAGTCCCTAATGAGTTTTCAATTCAGCAAATGTATTTTTCAGTTCCAAGATTTCTGTTTAAAATCTTTATTATTTCAATTTGTTTGTTAAATTTCTCTGATAAATTTCTGATTTGCTTTACCGTGTTAACTTGGAAATCACTGAATTTCCTTAAAACTGCTATTTTGAATTAGTGGTTAGAGAGCTCACATTCTGCCATCTCACTCAGGCTGGTCACTGATTCTTTGCTTTGTTTGAGGAGATCTTGGTTTTCCTGCTTGCTGTTTGTTTGTTTGTTTGTTTGAGGAATGTCTGTGTCTTTGCATTGAGGGACTAATTATTCATTCCAGTCTGCTCTGTTTGGCTGTTTTGTTTATTGGAAATATTTGCATAGAGAGTCTTTGTAGTTTACCTATTGAATATCTCTTTAATTTTTGTTTCTGCTCGCTCGCTCGCTCTCTTTGGCACTAGATGGCACCTTAAGCCCAGGTTTGTTTCAACTCTATTAAAATATCGGAATACCGCCTGTCCAGATTGGGGGAAGGTTCCTGAGAAGATATTACAGCAGTTTGGAAGAGTTGGCTAGAGGTTTGTGCCCAGGGGACCTGTGGAACCTACCCCCTACAATGCAGTGCTACTGCATAACCACTCTGATCTGAAATCTTGGGCTGAGTTACAGAGGAGAGATTCCAGGTCTGAGGCCGAGGGTAAGGATGATAGTCTCACCTCCCTTCTGTCTCTGGCTATCATCAGGGATATTTCTCACATAAGTTACTTGCGATGCTTCCTGTGGCTTGAGGCAGGGACATGTCTTCTGCCAGGAAACTCAAGACAGTGGGGAAGCAGGGTTGTCTACCTCAATCTCATTTATTTCATTGTAGAAACCATATATTATGGGAAAATTTTTCATGTGCTTGGTGCCAGGCAGATGGAGGGTGGGGTGTTGCAAATGAGGAAGTCTGATTCTTAGAGTTTGTACACTTCTCTGTGGCCCTGCGAATTGTTTCATCCTCATATTTGAGTTGGATATTGAGATATTGCTGCTGATAATCTCAGCACTGTGTGTGTGTGTGTGTGTGTGTGTGTGTATTCATTCCAATATACATATTTGTGTGTGTATATTATATATAGTGTGTGTTGTGTGTGTGTGTGTATATATATGTACATATACAGATAGATAGATATAGATATAGATTTGTATGTGTATGAAGGTAAGGGGAGTGAAGCCAGCTTGCTTGATCCCACCATTTTAAACAGCACTGATTGTTTCTCTTTTGTGCTTCTTTGATTTAGCATAATGATTTTAAGAATTATTCCTCTTGTAGAATACATTGTTACTTCCTTTCTATGGCTGAATAATATTCCATTGTATGGATGTATCACATTATGTTATTTTTGTTTCAATTTATGAACAATTGACTTATTTCCGTTTTGGGGTATTTATGATTAACGGTGCCATGAGGATTCATATACAAGATTTTGTGTGGACATGTACATTCAGGTCTCTTGGGTATATATCTAAAAGTGAAATTGCTGCGTCTTACGGTAGCTTCTTTAACTAGTTAAGGAGCTGCCAGGCTGTTTTCCAAAGTAGCTGTGCCACTTTATAATTCTGTAATCCAAGTATGAGGGTTTCAATTTTTCCACATTCTTGGTAGTATGTGTAATTGTCTTTTTGTTTTAACCATCCTGTGGGTGTAAATTAGTATCTCATTTTGGTTTTGATATGCATTTTCCTAATGGCTAATGATGCTCACTATCTTTTCGTGTACTTACTGGCTTTTAGCATATCTTCACTGGATATTTTGATTTTTTTTTTTTTTTTTTTTTTTTTTTTTTTTTTTTTTTTTTTTTTTTTGAGACGGAGTCTCGCTCTGTCGCCCAGGCTGGAGTGCAGTGGCCGGATCTCGGCTCACTGCAAGCTCCGCCTCCTGGGTTCCCGCCATTCTCCTGCCTCAGCCTCCCGAGTAGCTGGGACTACAGGCGCCCGCCACCTCGCCCTGCTAGTTTTTGGTATTTTTTAGTAGAGACGGGGTTTCACCGTGTTAGCCAGGATGGTCTCGATCTCCTGACCTCGTGATCCACCCGTCTGGGCCTCCCAAAGTGCTGGGATTACAGGCTTGAGCCACTGCGCCAGGCCGATATTTTGATTTTAAAAGCAATTTTAAATTTAGCAACTTATAACAAATCTTGGTCAACATACATTTTTACATATTGAATTTCATCACCATGAGATTTTTGCATAAGACATAGCTTATTAATGAATATTCTTCATCTTTCACTAGTGCTTGTGGGGAGATGACATTTATTAAGAATAAGAAAAATAAAATAGAATTTAAAGACAGAGTTTTCTACTTTGACAATAATGAGAATATTTATTCTTTACACTTTAGCAAGTTTAGCTGAGATAGTAGCATTGTATAATGATGGAAGAAAAACAAAAATAATTTTTGGCTCTTAATATTTTTCTCCCTTTAATTCACCTCTAGTAAATGCTTTTTAAAATGGAGGAATTTTAGGAAATAATCAAAAAAGTTTATGTTCATATTTGTCTACCCTCGTACATGCTTAACAACATGTATTTTATTGAATAAACTGAAAAATTTAAACAACAGAATAACAAAGATAATTATTTCATTCACAGAGCAAATGTTCTTTGGGTGTTCAATAGTTAAAGATATTTGTATTGAGTGCTTGGAAAGTAACAGTGAAAAATAAAAATGATACAATTAACATATATATGTTATATATATATATTTACATGGTAAGATGTATAGAGTACATTGTAAGTGGAAAAATACGTTTTAAAAATGAGTATGCCACCTGTATATTATTCTAAATATGTAACTAGATGTGAAGCTTATGTTTAATGTACCAGAGTATGAATAACATTCATTCATTGACGATAAATTATGGCTGGATTTTTTCCCTCATTTATAACATCAATTATATAAATATAAATTATAAAAATAAGTTTAAATTTAGGTAGATTTAAGTTTGAAGATATTAAATTGCTTCTTATCTGACAAAATAAAGGTCATATCTGGATTATAGGGATAGTATGAATATCAAATGGCATGTAAAGTAACTAAAAATTACCTAATAGAGTTTGTGCCAGCAAAAATATTTAAGTGTGTATTCACATATAATTATCACTACAACTCTATGAGAAAAGAAAACCATCCTATATTTACAATAATTTATTGTAACAACTGTAAGTTCTTAGTCAAAATCCCCAAGTTGGAAGGAGGCTCGATATTGACACAAACCCTAATGTTTGTCTTCGATGACTGTTTGGTTAAACTTCACCAAACCACAGTAAAAGCAAACTCTATTTGGGATCTAATGTAAAATAATTCTTAAAGTACTAACTGAAGCACTTATACAGTTGAGTGGTCACCAGTTTTTGTACCCTGTGTTCTCCTACACATAGTGTTGCCAGATGGGTAGAAATTAGCAATATTAAAACACCAGAGGCTTTTCAGGCCTCCACTTGGTTCTTCCAAGAGTAGAGGCTGTCATGTACATGAGCTCTGATGAGTTACTTTGCCAGCTGCAAGAGACTGACATATTTTAAACGCATTGTTCCTGAGAAACCTAGGATGTGATTTGAGAGAAAACTCTCTCTGTGCTTTCTCTCTAAACAGAAATCAGACAGAAGAGAGGGTTTTACCCTCCACAGAACTATACAAATATTGAAAGGTAATTTGTATTTGAATTTCATATCTGAAATATGAAATTCTGTTCTTATTTATTTTATTTTGTTTTTGTTGTCACAAAATAAAGTGAGGTATTTTTTCATTCAGGTCCTCAGTTATCAACTTCAGTACGTTTTCTGTTGTTTTCTTAATCGTCCTGTTTCTGCACTCAGTTTAGTCAGAAAATGTCTACAGTTTGATCTCCCAGCCCATTGAAACGGTTGAAAATGAAAGAATGTTATACTTTTATCTTCTATCATTCAGATGTTTAAAGCTCTACCCGAGTTCTGATGTAGTGCACTCCATATGGATAGTTTGTCATATGATGCACATAATCTGTTTTCATAACTAATGTATTCTCTTAATAGATTCAGTATTTTCTCCCTGTGTGTGAATGATAAAAGTATTTACCTTGATCGCATTGCTATGGTTGGAAAAGCTTCTCGAAGGAACCTCTCTGGGAGGCTCATTAGCAAGTTATGAATGTGAGTTCACCCTGAGTCTCTGACTCTCCAAGTCCCATTCTGTAGCTCTTTTCTGATAAGATGATGAAATTCAGTTTCTTCTTGATCCAAATTATTTTTATTTATTAATGTAGACTCCCTATTGCAATCAAATCATAACCATTCTCTTTACATGAGGCTCATCCGTTCCCATATTCAAAACTACTCTCAACCCTTTCTTCTATCATCGAGTATTCTCCCTTTCCTCTTTAGCCCATCCATATCCTACACAATTTATAAAGGTGAGTGCAATTCTTCCTTTGCAAAGCCACTTTTGACTACTGGAGTTCCCAGAGCTGCTGTCTCTCTTGTGAATGACTAATTTCAAGGTTTCCTCTTCTTTCTCTCTCTGTGCTGAGCCACTTGAAACTGGGGGTGTGGTGATGCAGCACCTCTGTGGCCACCACCACTGGGACTTTGCTGGGTCAGACCTAGAGCCAGTACAACACTGGGCCTTGCCTAAGGCTCTTTCCTTGAGGGTGGTGAGCTCCCCCAAGCCCTAGTGATCAGAAATGCTGTCTGGGAGCCAGGGACTGGCATCAAAAACCTCAGCAATTTACCTGATGTTCTCTTTTACGGCAGCTAAGCTGGCATGCAAACCACAACATAAATTACTTTCTACCCTTTCCTCTCCTTTCCATGGACACTGGAGCCTCATTCTGTGGCCATCTCCATCACTGGCCCATGGAAGGTTGGGGGGCCTACCAGGCTCCTACCTTAAGAGCTACTGCCAGCTCTTAAATGCAAGAGGTCTTCAGTCAGTTTGCAAGGCCTGGAACTCACCTTTGAGAGCAGTGGACTCTCCCCTGGCCCAGTGTATATGCAGAAATGCTGTCCAAAAGCCTATACCTAAACATGGGGACCTCAAGAGCCTGCTTATTGCTCTAACCCACTGTGGTCAATCTGGTACTTAGCATGCAAGACAAAGTTCTCTGTAGTTTTTCTTCCGCTTTTCTCAAATAGAAGGAGACTTTAACTGTAGCCACTACAACCAGGAATGTACTGGATCTCCTCTGGAGCCAAGATATCTCAGAGCCCAAGGCCCATGCCATCCTCCCTGGGTATAGCTGGTGATGATTCAGGGCCCAAGAGGTCTTTAGTCAGTGACTGATGAATCCTGCCAAAACTGGGTCCTTCCTTTCAAAGCAGTGGGTTCCCTTTTGGCCCAGGATGTGTCTAAAAATGTCATCCAAGAGCTAGGACCTGGAATGTGGGCCTCACAACTCGACCCAGTGTCCTATCCTGTGGCTGAGCTGGTATACAAGATGCAAGACCAAGTCTTCTTTACTCTTCACTCTACTTTTCTTAAGCAAAAGGAAAGAGTCACTTTTATGGCTAAGAGCTGCACTACTTGGGGTTGGGGAAAGAATAACGCAAGCCCTATCTTACCTGTGTCAGCTGGTGTCTCCCTAAGTCCCATGGCATCCTAGTCTACTGGCTCTGAGCCCAGTTCATTTCTGAAGTTGTGGAAGGGACCCAGTGGAAGATGACTGAATTATGGGGTGGGTTTTTCCTGTGCTGTTGTGATAGAGGATAAGTCTCATAACATCTCATGGCTTTAAAATGGGAGTTTGCTGCACAAGCTCTCTCTTTGCCTGCCGCCATCGACATAAGATGCGACTTGCTCCTCCATGCCTTCTGCCATGGTTGTGAGGCCTCTCCAGCTACGTGAATCTGTGAGTCCAATTAAACCTCTTTCTTTTGCCCAGACTAAGGTATGTCTTTATCAGCAGCGTAAAAACAGACTAATACCATCACATTGTACTTTAATTGTGTGCTTTTTGGTAGAATGTAGACCAAAAAGCAGACAATTAAAGTCTGCTTTATATATATAATATATATATTTATATATTATGTATTTTATAATATAAAAATATTTATATATTTGTATATATTTATAAATAACTATAAAATATATTAAAATATATGAATATATAATGTATAAATGTATATTATATAAAAATTATATAGTCTATATGTCTATATTCTATATATATATGTCTATATATGTAGACAAAATACTCAATCCATACTTCCTCTTGTCTGTAAACTTTTAATATCTATTAGGTTTAATAGATATTAGGTTCTGTGTTTCACCAGGGAAAATCACAATCCAGGAGGATATCACAGTCTTGCAATATAGTAGCCATTTAATAAATCTTGGTTGAAATTGGGAAAGAGTGTGTGCGTGTGTGTGTGTGTGTGTTTATGCACATGCACCTATGGGTATTAAAGTTCATCTGTTAAGTAATAAATTCTGGATAACTGGAAATTTAACAAGTGGAATACTATCGCTTTTATAGGAGGTGAAAAGGACTTCCAAATATATAACTTTCTGAAGTATTGCTCATGTATCCTATGTCTTTGTATCTCCAAATGAATATCAAAATTAGCATGTTAGAAGAAGAAGCACCAATTTCCCCCTGAAGTGCTCCTCGTCCATCTGTCTCTGAATAAGAAAATGACGCTGTCATATAACCGTAGGTCTATTATTGGCATTTCTCTGTCACTTACTCTATACCCAATTCATGAGCAGGTAGAAAACTCCACCTTTAAAACACATTTTATCCTTATTTTTGTCTCTCTTATATTTATCTCTGTGTATTATTTCTCCCCATCTGGATTTTAACCAACATAATATAAACCACCTTTATTACTTATCAAGTTTACTCAGTAACCTGTATATTATTCTGTTCAGGTTATATTATTCTGTTCAGGCTACATGCTGGGTGATATTCTGTTAAATCAATAGAAACTTATTTTCTCACAACTCTGAAGTCTCGACATCTAAGGTCAAGGTGCCAGGAAGGTTGGTTTCTGCAGAGACCTTGTGTCCTTGCTGCAGATGGCCACCTTCTCACTGTGTTCTCGTCCTCACACAGCCTTCCCTCTGTGTGTGTATATTCCTGGCTTCTGGTGTGTCTGCTCCTCTCATATGTTCACCTTTCCTTTTGGATTAGAAGTCTACTCTTTTGCCCTTATTTAACCTTAGTTATCTTCTTAAAGGTCTTATCTCCAAATACAGTGACCTTGCCATTTAGGGCTTCAGTAGATCAAATGGGAAGGGGTACAGGTGTCACAGTTCATTCCCTACAGCCTTGTAATATGGCTCCCTATTTTCATCTTTAGCTCACACAGCCCATTGTTCATTGGGCATACAGGTGATTTTCTTAAGACTTATTTAGGTATTATTTTTTAATTAGGCCCTCCAGGCTTTTCAATAACCCTTAAACTAAAACACTAATATCTTGGGCTGGCCTACAAAGCCCATGTCACTTCTTCCTAACTCTCTAAATTCATCCTGGACTACTTTCTCCTTTATTCACAGACTTATCTTTGCCTCGGTGCTTTTCTAGTCTGGTCCCCATCTCCAAAGCTCTTCACCCAGACCTTTTGGTTTTCAAGTCTCAGCATAAATATTACTGCTGCAGCTTTTTCACCTCCTTATGTAAAGTGGATACCACCTTGTGGAATAGAAGCCATTCTTGCCATGTTTCAGATGGCACGTGATTTTATTTGTCGGCAAGCTGAGGACTGGATGATACAATCCTGAGAGGTAATTTTCAACTTCAGAGTCAAATGTTTTCATATTGTTACCAAGAAAACAACTATTTCTGAATAGATGTTTCTATTCTGCTGAAATACATCCCATCTAAGTAACAGAAGGTAATTAGCAAAGAATCTAATCAGCAGCATTGCTTTAGTGCCCATCATTAAAAAGCTTAACTGTTGCACCATTTTTCTTTTCTGCTTTATGAAGATCTCATTTATGTACCATTTCAATGCTATTGTAATTTTGAGCGAGTTTTATGGGGGGATTAAATTACTGGCCTCAATTTTACAACACAAACATTACCTGGAGCCTTCTATAACCCAGTCACAGGAGAAAATGGAAAAAAAACAAAACAGAAAAATATCATAAAAATACTGATGCTGGAACTGAACTTTGATGCTTAGTGGTTAGATTGATCTGCAGCACCACATTAAGATTTCAAGCCATGTGTTATAAAGCATCCTTTTTATTTCAATGGCTTTTTTTTTTTTTTTTTTTTTTTGCAACTGAATCTTCATAGCTATACACTAGGGAGGACGAATGCACCTTGAAAGACTGAATATTTAAAAGACACAAAATGTCAATTCGTAAATATTTGAGCATTTGGTTGACATCTCATTTCAAGAATAGAGTTGCCAAAACTGCTTTCACTAATGAAAAAAAAATCTCAAGTAAGTCACGTAGCTGGAGGCAACTGCAGTTATCTTTGTAGAGAAAGGTCAGTGTCTTAAGACGAATAAAATTCACTCAATAAATTATTTATTCTCAAATTTTTGTTGTGACTATATTAAATACATGTGCAAATCATGTATTTCAGGAGTTTTTTTTTTTTTTTAGAATGCAAAGGCAGACTTTTCTCAAGAGCTGCTGATTTCAATCTACTCAAACAAAACAAAAACAAAAACACAAATCTTGCCCTTTCCCCATTATCATTTAATTTACAAGTTTAACTATTGTGGGCTATTCTTTGTCTCTGTATACACATAGAATACTTTTTTCCACTGTCTTCATATTTTTGTCTCTCTCTCTCTCTCTTTCTCTCATTCTTTTATCATTAGATTAGAAATACATGTTGATGACAAAATACATCCTCAAATGTAGGACATAGTTTATTTCTCTATTTTATAATTTACATGTTATTTTGTTTTACATTTCCTTCTTAATGCAGTCTTTTTAATAACCCATTTATTCAGAAGTCACTGAGCCTATCTCTCAGTTGACGAAATTAAGACTCAGAGAGGTTAAATGACTCATGCAAGACACCCAAGCATTTAGTTATAAAACCAGTTTCGAAAGAATTTTTCTATGGGGACCTCCCAAATCAACTTGCGATAGACAAAATTGCCAGGTGAAATATAGATCCAGGAAAAACAAAATATTTGTCAATGATTACAGCTCACTTAGATGATCACTGCGTGATAAATGCACTTATGGAAGAGAGTGAAAAGAGAGGATTTCTGGGACAGGAATACAGTCTTCAACGTGAGGAGAGGCAAGAGTGTGGATTCAGGAAAAGCAATTTCTGGGAATTAGCAGATATATTTGAATGAACCGTAATATCCGTTTACTGCTTTGTGTGGACTTGACTTTTATGGTATCAAATTCTTCCCTTGCAAAATCAAAGGGCTACAAGAAACAAGGGAATCTTGGTTACTGGAAATGGGGAATGGGAAGGAATTGGCTGAGGAGATAGGCAGAATTCAGGTTTGGGAAGGCATACTTAAAAGTTCAGCAAGTTTTGCCTTCTCGAGATGCTGTTTGAAAGGGTCAGGGAGATTCAGAACTGCACACAATACTTCAAAAGTTTTACAATAGGGTGAGGCATTTCTCATTACTGAGGAGAGGAAGATTAAAGCAATTTCATAGAACAATTAAGGCATTACATTACTGAAATGCTAATGAAGTTAGCCAGTAAGTAATTCAGTATACAGTCTGAAACATAGGATGGCTAATGTTTAGTTCCTTTTAAAAAGATATTGCTCTCTTCAACTGTGAATTCGTGCATTCACATACACATACACAAAACACGTACATTTTAGTATACCCCCACCTATTTTTTAAAAGATATCAAGTTAATAAATGCATAAATTAAGGCTAAGTAGAGACAAATTAAGTACTCTGTTAAAGAAGATGATCAAATTGTTAGCATATTCGAAGACTGTTGTTAAATATTAACATCAAGAGAAGAAAAGCAGAGATGAACTTTGTCAATGTAAGTATAAATCCAGAAGTTTAATTTCTAACAGGAGATAAATATGTTCCCTTGTAACTATCACAATGTGAATGGAGAATAACAGTCTAATTTATGAAGCTAGATTATCATTCCAAATTTAATCATTACTATCTTTTTGCTTCCTATTCTGAAACCTGTCAAGTACTGAATGGAAAAGAAGGTAAAGAATGAATGGTAAGCACAAAGATGGTACTTTGGGAGCCAAAACGTGATACTTGCATTGCCATCTTTTTTTCTTTCTCTCTTTTCCAATGTGTTTGCAACTGGCAGGGGTAGGTGAGGGAGTCAGGGGTAATCTGATAAAATAAGGCTGTCATTTAAGCTATATGTGCAAGGGATATATGGAATTCTGCTAATAACTTTGGGATTAGGACAGAAGCTAAAGCCAATAATCACTTCCTTATTTTCTAAGGAAGTATTTGTAAAGTTAACTTATGACTTTATCTGTATGCACCTCAACATCTTCCTGTGTGAGCGTTTCAATTCATCTAGCTATCCATCCATCTACCTATCCATCCATCCATCCATCCATCTATCCATCTATCCATCCACCTATCCATTAATTAATTCATTCATCCGTCTATGTATTCCATTAGCATCTCTTCAATATCTGTTGTATTTTAGAAAATCTTCCAGGCACATTTCTTTAAATATGGCAGCAATTCAGGAAACTAGGTAGTATGATCCTAATTTCAATGATGAAGAAGAAACTAATGGTTAAATGACCTAATTCTTAGCAGGACAGCTGGTAAATGACGGAGCCATAACTTAATCCTGTTTATGTTTGTTTTTGTTGGTTTGTTTGTTTTGTTCAACAAATACATTTTTTCTAGGCACAACAACAATGCTAGGAGTTTGGAACCTCACAGAGTTTGGGGCATTCATGGTTCCTAATCTTGTAGAGCTTGCTGTCTACTAGGCTTGTTTGGTGTCCAAATCTCTTCCCTTTCTATTCCTTGTTTTCTAAATGCAGCCAACAGATAATTAAAAAGACATACACAGAATGCTCATCCTGTGTATGGCACTAATACCAGAACTAGAAAGAAATTATTTAGGCAGATAGGGTAAAAGAGACTTTGGAGGAATTTCCCTTTTTAACAAAAGGTAGTTCTCAAATCATTTCTTTTCTAACAAACGGAAGTCTGAAAAATTGAGCTGCAGACATAGATAAGCAAGCTGGAAGCTTATATGGGTAAATGCCAGCAGCCGTGCCAATAGAATAGGGCTACCTGTGGTCTGGGCATGTTCAACGTGGAGACTCCATCTTCCCTTTTCTTTGTCAACCACATGTACAGTAAAGAAGCAGGCAACATGGCACCAGCCAGGTGGAGAACCCATCTATGTAAATGGCACACCTGGTCCGAACAGAACAATCTTCTGTGCCCTATGTAAATCAGATACCACCTTCTCAAGCTCATCTATAAAATCCCTTGCATTCCACCACCAAACCAGCCAGCCATTTATCCACTACCCCTCTCTGCTGCAGAGAGCTCTTCTCTTTCGCCTGTTAAGCTTCCACTCTAAACCTCACTCTTTCTGTGTCTGAGTCCTAGCTTTCTGTGACCGTGGGAAAACAAATCTTGGGTATTTACCTGAGACAATGATGTGGCTTCAGCCCCAGCTATGTTTCAGTTTCTATAGCACCCACATATCCCTGTCAACAAATCTACTTTACAGTGTACCCTGTTTTAAAAATAAGAAAACAAAGATTTGTTTGCAAACAATATTATGTGCAAGGGCAAGTATGTGTAGGGTCAAAGTATCTCAAAATTTGGAGCTTATACAAAGGTCATGGAGAAATCTGTGTTTATTTACCTTTCTCTATCCAAAGTAGGAAAGTGGGTACTTGACTTCCTTGTGAAGTTTCTACCACATAAATCAAAACACTCCAGGATTTTCTCTTGGTATAAAATTTAGTTGAGGCACGGTGAACAGAAAATGCATGCAGTCAGAAAGCTAGAAAAGATAAACATCGTTAAGACCATACTGATGTTTTCTTGCTTAGAGAGTTGAGCTATGAACCACATATATATCTTACAAAATGATGTTAGATACGAAACTACATGCAAACTCATAGTTGGGTAGAAGTAAAAGGAAGAAGAATAAAGGACTTCAGCATAATGGTTTATTATGGGATAATCCTTCAGGTTAGCCTAGATCTCATTTCCTACAGCCCATGTCTAGAGAGTTCCTAAAAAAACACACCAGCCCCGGGACTTAGAATAGCTTGCAATTAATTATCATAAAAATAATAATTGCAAATGATATAATAATATGTCACAGTTAAACTATAAGACATAAATAAAATGCATAAATATTTTACATTGTGGGGAGTTGGAAGGTATTTTTTTCATTTTTTTGAAAACATTTACAGAGAACAGTAGAATCATGTACAAAAGTGAATTAAAAGTGTGCAGAATGTACAAGGGTACAAAAAGGTGTAGATTAGGAAAAAAGAAGATAAGGATATACAGGTGGATGTAAAACTAGGAAATACATAAGTGATTTCCTCTAGCTTTTCTTTCCATGACTAATTTCATGGCCATTGTTTACCTAACTCACCCTGAAAGACAACCAACCAGTTTTCTCCATATTGCAATAAGTTGGGAAAGGGAGATGTAAACTAAGGAATAATCAATTTAGGATTGTTGTTATATCCTGAGGATTCCTCTAGGAATACAGCTGAGAAAAAGAACTACCAAACTGTGTTTCTGTTACAATAAACAAAACAATGCATGCATATAATTTAGGGGAGGATGTAGAGATATGAGGAGTGCTTTAGACTGAATGTTTATTCCACCCCCCAGTTCATACACTGAAATGCTAATACCCAATGCAATGTTATTATGTGACAGGGCCTTTGGGAGGTGAGTGGCTCATTATTGCACAGCTTTTATGAATGTAATTAGTGCCATTATAAAAGCTCCAGAGAGCTCCCTTTTCCCTTTCACCATTTGAGGACAGTGAAAAATGGCCATCTATGAACCAGAGAGAAGGTCCTCATCAGACACTGAGTCTGCTGACACCTTGTTTTTGGACTTCCCAGCCTCCAGAACTATGAAAAACAAATTTCTGTTGCTTATATGCCACCACTCTATAGTATTTTGTTATAGAAGCCCAAACAGACTAAGGCAGGGAGATAATAAATTTGTCAAGAACTCACAATCCAGTAAAGCAAACTGGGACATGAGACATATTGTTCTAAGTGTCTCATTAAAGATATGAAGGTTAAAACTTTTAATGAAAGATCAGGAAAGAGGAAAATTTAATTTGGACTAGATAGGTCTAAGAATTGGAGTTGTAGGCAGAGAATTCAATCAACAGGTAGGAAAAAAACGTCATGGACATTGTTAACTTGTTGATGAAGCATATGTGGGTTCACAGAACATGCGGGATGCCCAATAACACAGTAGAAAATTGCCATTAGTTTGGAAAAATAGATCTTGGGATGATCAATGTCTTTGAGAGTTAGGAAAGCCACTGAGGGATTCTCAAACCTTCTATCTTAAATCTCATAAAGATTGGCTTAACAAAAGTGGGCAAAGTGTTTTGAATCTAGAATGTAAAATCCAGGGAGTCACCCTGAGAAATTACTGAAATAGCTCAAGCAAGATACAGCAAAGATTTTTTTTTTTTTTTTTCGGTGAGACAGAGTCTCGCTCTGTCTCCCAGGCTGGAGTGTGGTGGCGGGATCTCAGCTCACTGTAAGCTCTGCCTCCTGGGTTCACGCCATTCTCCTGCCTCAGCCTCCCGAGTAGCTGGGACTACAGTCACCCGCCACCACGCCAGGCTAATTTTTTGTATTTTTAGTAGAGACAGGGTTTCACCGTGTTAGCCAGGATGGTCTCGACCTCCTAACCTCATGATCCGCCCGCCTCGGCCTCCCAAAGTGCTGGGATTACAGGCATGAGTCGCTGCGCCTGGCCAGCAAAGATTTTTTTTTAAATAGGGCCAATATACTCACACATAAAAGTGCTCTTTATACATAATGTGAAAAGACTAATCACAGTATGTGCTCAGTCATTAGAACTTCATTATGTCAAAATGCCAATGTCCTGATGACAATTCACATGCATTGAAATCTGTATGGTGTGGAAAAATAGTACTTACATCAGTTGGAAAACAACTAGCAAAACAAAAAAATGCAACATCAAAAACTGAATTCAATTTGGCTATTTAAGTTCAAACATGGCTATTTTCTTTACTCTCTGCTTTCTATCTCTAAAAGCACCTGCCATAATGTTAAGTGTACATTTATTTTTTCTGCATAATTAAAAAATTGACTTTCATCTTCCTTAGTGTAAAATGTTATGTACTCATGCATTAATATGACAACTGATGGGAAACAGAAACACTCATCCAGAGAGCTATTCAAAACCACCTTTGCCCACCCCGCAAAAAGGGCAATACCTTTGCTTTCCAGTGTTGATTTTCCAAAAAATAATGGCTTCTATTTCCAAAGATAGTTTGTACCTATCTATATTCTGCGTGTTCCGAACCTGAAGCTGATTTGTGATTTGGGGGAAATAATATGTAAGAAGGAAGACTGATTCCACTGCCATACCAGAATGCATTGATCTGAGTTCCCCTTTCATTTTGCTGGGCCTCAGAAGATAAGGAATAATATACTTCAGAAATGGGTTTGGCTTAGGAGATCCTTCCCAAGGTTCTATACATCAGTACCAGTTCGTGGCCTGATAGGAACCGGGCTGCACAGCAGAATATGAGCGGAGGGCGAGCAAGCGAAGCTTCAGCATTATTTACAGCTGGTCCCCATCACTCACATTAGCGCCTGAGTTCTGTTTTGTCAGATCAGCAGCGGCATTAAATTCTCATAGGAGCACGAACCCTACTGTGAACAGCACATGCAAGGATTCTAGGTTGCGTGCTCCTTATGAGAATCTAGCATCTGATGATCTGTCACTGTCACCCATCACCTCTAGATGGGACCATCTAGTTAAACAAGCTCAGGGCTCCCGATTCTATATGATGGTGAGTTTTATAACTATTTCATTATATATCACAATGTAATAATAATGGAAATAAAGTGCAAAATAAATGTAATGCACTTGAATCATCCAGAAACCATCCTCCCCAATCCCGGTCCATGCAAAAATTGTCTTCCATGAAACCAATGCCTGATGACAGAAAGGTTGGGGACTATTGCTATACATTTATTAAATACACTCTGGGTTTAAAATGTGTTGTCACTGCTCAGAGTGCATCCCGCATTCAGGCCATGCTCAATTAATTGCAAATTTTCAAGTGTGCTGTGTACAATTCTCTCTCGTTTCTGCATCCTTGCATCATATTCCGATCACTGATTAGAATGTTCTTTCCCGTGTCCATCTCCTTTCTATTGCTGGCTAACTTTTCCTTATTGTTTAAACTTCTATTCAATTGTCACTTCCTCCAGAAGAACTCCTCAAATTTCCAGGGTGATACTGTCTTTTGGGTCATCAGAGTCCCTTGATCTTAAATCAATTGTAGCCTTATTGTCTAACTTTCCTATTAGAATTTACATCCTTGAGGTTAGGGATAAGGTATGTGTGTGTCTGGTGGGCAGGGGGCCATGCAAGAGAGAGAGGAGGTAGAGGAGAGACAAACTGTAGTTCATGGGAAGATTTTTATTCAAAGGGTACTCTGTCATTTTTAAAATTAAATAACTGAAAATAAATGTAATGGCATGCATGTAAACAAAGATCATCTACTCTCTGGGATCATTATAGAAATTAAAGTATTTATAAATCCAAAAAATAAAAAAGTGGTCAGAAAAAAATGAAGGTATAGTTATCATTCTTCTCATTAAAAAAATATAAATAAAGGAAGAAAAAACGGGGAACTGCCAGACGTCCAGTTTTCAGACCTGCATGTAAGGAACTTCAAAGTCACCAATCCATCCTAACCACAAGTAACAAGTTGGACAAACTGGAGAATCAGAATCTCTTTTTAGATCTCTCAGAAAGGTAAAGTCACAGGGCAAACCACTGATCAAAAAATTGGAGAGACAGGCAGGTGCAGAAAATCACAGTTTACCTGAGCAACAACCTCCTCAAGAATCAGTGCTGGGGTCGTAAAATTTGAGCTGTATTTGACACATTGCTGGAGGCTCAGTTTGGACAACTCTGAGAGTTAGAAACTCCAAGGGGGTCCAGTCATAGAGAGGCTCCTACATTACTGCAAGTTTTACCTTCCAGGAGCTCTTCTAGTTCCCCACAGTGAATATTAGAGAAAAATCTCTTGTGCTTCCAGCAGGGGGAAGAAAAAAAATGCCATTATGAAATATACCAGAGCTTTCTGATCTTACTTAACAAGGCCTTTCATCAGGAGAAACAAGGTTCATCAGGGTCTAACTTTCTGGGGTTTTGTCAGAGCCTAACCTAATTAATGGAAGAAAAATAACCCCGGAATTTAGATTTATGTGGGGGAAAGAAAATACTCAACTCCAGCTCACTCCAATTATCTTGTCTTACCTAAGGTGACGAAAAACTGAAAAGCACTAGCGAAGTCCACAGGTTATAAACTATTGGAGTTCATAATCCTACAATTTAATCATAAGACTATAGAATGCTTCTACTCCCCAACACCTTACCACTACATAACTAAAGGCCTATTTTCCAGATTTTCTTCTATCCAGAACGTCGTGTACACCTTTCAAGGAAAAATTACAAGATATACTAAAGGGAAAATAACAGTTTGAAGAAGCTAAACGAACACCAGAACCAGAAGAAAATGTGGAAAGAATGTTGGCTTTATCAGACCAAGAATTCAAACAAAACAAAAAAGTAGAATTACTAAGCTGAGGGCATTGATGGAAAAAGCAGACAGTGTGCAACAACAGATGGATAATGTAAGAAGAGGGAGAAAAATTTTAAGAAAATATCAAAAAATGCTAGAGATCTAAAATGCTGTAACTGAAATAAAGAATGTCTCTGATGCACTCATTATGTAGGTTTGATATGGCTGAGGAAACAATCTCTGAGCTGGAGATTATCTCAATAGAAACTTCACAAACTGAAAAAACAAAAAATAAAACTCAAAAGAAATCAGAAATCGCAGAATTGTGGGATAATTGCAAAAGGAATAACATACACATAATGGGGATGACAGGGAAATACAAATCAAAAACAGAAACAGAATACTTGGAGCAATAATGACTGATTCTACATTATAGTGAGTTGTATAATTCAAACTTTACCAAATTAATAACAGACACCAAACCACAAATCCAGGAAGTTCAGAGACCACCATGCAGAATAAATGCAAAAAAAAAAAAAAAAAAAAGACTTTACATCTAGACATATATTATAAAAACTTCATAAATCACAGATGAAGAGAAAATCTTGAAAGAAGCTTGGTGTAGGTGCAGGAAGGAAAACCTTACCTATAGAGAAGTAAATATAAAAATTGGAAAGGATTTTTCCT
The DNA here is from genome assembly GCF_007565055.1 of Rhinopithecus roxellana. Lineage (NCBI taxonomy): Eukaryota > Metazoa > Chordata > Mammalia > Primates > Cercopithecidae > Rhinopithecus > Rhinopithecus roxellana. The sequence continues at coordinate 35,306,121 of NC_044568.1, forward strand.
TAGAAAACATGCAAATGATAAGAGTATAGAGTGAAATATTTAAACAGTTGAGATGAAAATAAACAACTAGAAATCTCTTGATACGATAATTTGAAGAATAATCTTCAAAAGTAAAAATAATAAAAGACTAAAAACTTGAGGAAATTTGTTGCCAGTAGACCTGCCTTGCAAGAAATGTTAAAGAAGTTCTTGAGAGAGAAGAAAAATAATACAGGTCAAAAAACTCAGATCTATATAAAGGCAAAAAGAGCATTAGTAAAAGTGAAGTTTAAATAAAGGGTTTTTAAAAATTCTTAATTGATCAAGGAGATAGATCAAGCAATTATTTGATTATGCATTTTTATATATACATATATATGCTTATGTTAAGTGAAATGAATGGTATCGATGCAAAGGAGGGAAGAATAAAGAACATTATGTTGTGTTAAGTATTCACACTAGTGTTATTTGGAAGTAGAGATGAAAGAATGTATATTGCAAATTCTAGCGGGACCACTGAAAAATGCTGAAAAGAATAAGAACAATTGACATGCGAAATAGGAGAGAACTGAATAATATAACACGCTCACATAAAACCACAAAAAGTAGAAAAGTGTGGAAGACACAAAAAGGAAAAAAGAACAGGACAATAAGAAAGACTACTAACGTGATAGATATTAACCCATCTACATCAATAATTAATTTAAACATCATGGTCTAAATACCCCAATTAAAAGATATAGATTGTCAGAGTGAATCAAAAAACAAGACTGAACTATATGTGGTCTGTAATAACTCCCCCTTAAATATAAAAGCACATAAAGATTAAGACAATGGACAAGTATAACATGCTAACATTAATCAACAGAAAGTGGGAGTAGTTACATGAATCTCAGACAGCACAGGAATCAGACCAAAGAAAGTTATCAAATATAAAAGTGAGCATTATACAGTGATAAAGTGATCAGTGCTCCAAGAATCCATGCAAATCCTTAATGTGTATTCACCTAACAACAGAGCATCAAAATATGTGAAGCAAAAACTATTAACATTGTGAGGAAAAGTAGAGAAATACACAAATATAGTTAAAGATTTTCACACCCTCTCCCTTAGAAATGTATAGATTCACTAGGCAGAAAATCAGTAAACACATACTTGAACTCAAAAGCATCATCAGTTACCTAGATATAATTAAAACTGTTGACTACTTTATCCAATAACAGCAGATTACATATTACTATTAAGCTCACACAGAATATTCACCAAGATAGACCACATCCCGGGCCATAAAACACACCTTAACAAATGTAAGAGAATGGGAATCGTATAATTCCTGCTCTCAGAACACAGTGGAATTAAACTTGAAATCAATAACAAAAAGATAGCTGGAGAATCCCCAAATACTCATAAACAGCAGAGTTCTAAATAACAATTTGTCAAAGAAGAAATCTCAACTGAAATTACAGTATGTTTTAAACCAAATGAAAATGAAAACAATGAAGTTTGAGATATGCAGTGAAAGCATTGCTTAAAATAAAATTTATGACATTGAATACATATCTTAGAAAATAAGCAAATGAGATCTTAAATCAATCATCTAAGCTTTTGCCTTCAGAATATAGAAATGGCAGAGCAAACTAAATTCAAAGTAAGTTACATGAAAGAAAAAGAGCAGAAATCTAACATAGAAAGTCAATAGAGAAGACTGACAAAAACAAAAACTTTTTTTTTTTTTAAAGAAAATCAATAAAATTGGTAAGACTTGAGCCAGGCTAACTAAGAAAGTAAGAAAGAAATGCTTACATTGCTAATATCTGTTGTGAATATAAATGAAGGCAATTGTTTTTTCCTACCCTCGATTCTTCACAACCTTCCAAGAAGAAAGAGACGCTCTGAATAGACCTGAACCTATTTTAAAAATTGAATAAACAATAACTTTCCAAAACAGAAAGCACCAGGCCCAGATGTATTCACTGGTGAATTCTGTCATTTAATGGAGAAATTATAGCAATTCTATGGAATATTATTCAATGCTTAAAAAAATGAACTATCAAGCCATAAAATTATGTAGAAGTAATTTAAATGCATATTACTAATTGAATAAAACCAATCTGAAAAGACTATATACTGCATGTTTGCAGCTACATGACATTCTAAAAAAAATAAAATGACAGAGTGAAACGTTTAGTATTTGCTATGGGTTAAGGAGATGGAGGGATGAATAGGCAATACACAAAAGAGTGAAAGCAATGAAACGATTCTGAAAGATACTACAATTGTGGATAAACATCATTATGTATTTGTCAAAATTCATGAAATGTACAACATCATCAGGAGTGAACCCTAATGTGATGGAATTTGGGTGATAGTGATGTGTCGTTGTAGGTTTATCAATTATAACAAATGTACCACTCTGGTGGGGTGTATTGATAATGAGAGAGGTTGTGTGCATGCATGAGGAGCTGGGGATATCATGGGAACTCTGTTCTTTCTGCTCAGTTTAGCAGTGAACCTAACATATCCTAAAAATAAAATTATTGGGGAAAAATAAAGACTGCCATTGTTGATTCCCAGTTTCATATCAGGCAATATAAAGAAGCCCTTTCTACGTATCATTTAATCTTCATACCTCTAAATATATCGATATATTACTGTTTTCATGTAAAAGATGAGATAACTGAGGAGTCATCTATCCATTTATTTACTCATGGTTTTATTCTTTCATTTTTTCCTATATGAATTGAACACCTACATTGCGAGTAGTAGTGGTAGCCATTGTAGACACCGCAAGAAAAAAAGAGAACACACTGACAAACTCACAAAACTAACAATTTTAAAAGATAAAATGGCATTAAATGAGAAATTCTTCATTGCATTATTTTGTTACAATTATAAAAATTTCGAGGAAAAAGATGTAGACCTCATCAGATCGCAACCGATGGGTGGGATCATGGGTAAGTTGGCCCTTTCGTGATCAGGTAACTTTTGTCCTGAGATCTGAAAGATAAGCAAACTTTTTTCAGGTTTAGATGAAAGAGTATGTGACATTCCATGCAAAAGAGTAATCCTTGCTGAAAACTGAAATGGAAGCCTGTGTGGTTGGAGCATGAAGAGGGATCCCAGCTGGTTCAAAACAGGCAGGCTGGTAAGGCCAGGACCGTCTGAAGCAGAATGGCCACTACACTGAGGATTTATGTTTCCTGTTGTTGTTGTTGTTGTTTTTGTTTGTCTTTTTAAAGCAGTGGCACTCATTAAAAGGATTTAAGCACAAATATGAAACTATCAGATTTTTTTTTTTTTATTTTGAGGAATTGCTTAAAGAGGCATCAGATAAACTTAGTTAATAGTAACAGTTGACACTAATACAGTGATGACTTGTAGGGTAGGTGGAGAAGAAACGGAGATGACGTGGTTTTCTGGCCTAAATGATTTTCCCGAAGTTATTTAAACCAAGTTCTGTCTTAATTTCTAAAGCCATTTTCCTCCAGTACAGTGCATATTCTCTCAAAATTGGATTTATCACCCATAATTATCTAGTTGATTTCCCCTAGCTTGAAATAAAACTCATTGTGTAAATGGGACTTTTTTTCACTCTATCATGTGCTTTCATTGTCGTTTCTAGATTGAAAGCACATGAGCATAATTATTTGGAAATTTAGGGGATTTTGTAAAAAGAATGAAATAACTGTTTTTCAAGGTTGTAGAGATGATTAAACATCATTATGTGTGTGCAAACCTTTAATTCATTATCTAACACATAATAGGTATCTGATATATATCAGTGGTCATTTCTTTGTCATTCATTATGGTTTAGGTAATATAACTGCAAAATAAATGCAAGAATAAAAGATATGTGTTTCATCAGCTGGAAAGGTTTATTCTCCATTCTCTGATTGGCTTTTGTTTGAGAAAACATTTGGGGTGAGGACAGTAAAGAATGGCAAGCATACCATTACAAAGGTAGAGGAATATTTCAGAAACTTTACCTTAGTAAGGACTGAGTCACAACTACATGATAAAAAATATCAAGTGGAGTTCTAATCAGTCTTCTTTAGGCATGTCAAAGAGTTGTCATGGCTGGACTTTAATTTCTCTAGCATCCAAGATAGATATCCTTCAAAGAGCAAGGAACTCAACACTGCAAAAGACTACTCATTTTTAAATATTTTGTGTTTTAGAGATGCAGTGTTGCTATGTTGCCAGGTTGATCTCAAACTCCTAGGCTCCAGCAATCTTTCTGCTTTGGCTTCCCACAATTCTGGGATGACAGGTGTGAGCCATCACACCTGGTCCCAGAATACTCTTTCACAGCTGTCCCTGGGAGATACTGTCAGTCCCCTACAGGTGACATAGTGGGTTATTCTTCTTTCTTCAAAACTAGCTTAGTCTTTGAATGAGGACATTGAGGAGGTGACCATATAACCACCCTGGGAAATGAGTCAGTGGCCATGATGACATTTACGTCAAAAGAAAGAGCATGGAGCAGTTGGTAAATACTCTGTGACCCTAAATGGATTCTGTGAAAACGAACACCAAGGCAACCAGAAGTAAACCTCTGCAGAGTCAGTCTATGATGGTTCCGCAGGGGAGATGTACACTCAATAGTAAATAGAAGATTTTGTTTTCTGAGGTTTCCTAAGAACAGACAGATTACATTATGTACATGACAGGAAAGAAAATGCATACATTATTCTTCATGATATAAGGAAATAGTGTTAAAAACATAAAAGGATGCATGAGGAGATTTAAATACATTTTAAAATGCTATGTTCAATAAAATTAACTTTTTTTTCTAAACTAGTCCTCAGAATTTTTCAGATATGTTAATCTCTTGATGATAGCTATTCTTCAAAGATGGTCTGAAAACAGTAACATCACTGCAATATATTTAATTAGAAAATAGATTAGCCTTAGATTATTTTGTGTAAATGTCCCATGGAATACAGTTTATCAAATGCTCATATAAAACATTCTTATTAAATAATCTCAACCTTACCATTTTTTAATTAAAAGAAAATGTAACTATGAAGCAATCAGAGGTTGATAAATGATATCTAGATGATATATAGACAGATAAAAATTAAAAGAGGCCAAAAAACAAGCCTTGGCAGATAGACTTACAACAGATAAATGATTAGGAAGATGCATTGGCACTTGAGAAATTTGGAGATTGACATCATTCATGCTGAGACTGCAGGACCATTCTTTTATGCTTCTCTGAGCTGAAGGTGAGGCTGGAAGTTTCGAACATGGATAGATTTGCAAGGAGATCTGCCAAGCCAGACATCTTCTAAGTAAATAAACAGAAAATAATTCACCATTGATCTGTGGCTATAAGGATAATTTCCTTCCAATATCTGTGTTTTTGCTTTCTTATCTGTAAACTGAAAAGACAAAGTCCCTTTTCTTATAGGGCAATTGTGACAAGAATATCATGTTTGAAACTACTGAATGCAGATCTTTGCACATAGTAGTACTCAATTTATATCAGTCGTTGTAGCAATAATCTGTTTAGTTTGTCAATTCCTCAACTACTCTCCTGGCATAAAACCTATGAGCAAGTCACGGCCCAGAAGGTATGATATTTGATATAAAGAGTTTGGATTTTGACTCAAAATATCAGATCAAAGCTTCTATTTTTAGCTTTCAATGGCAAAATATCGTTGAGCAGAGTACTTATTTATCAACATCCATGCAATGTTATTAACTCTTGTCCTGATGACTCCCAGGGTTGCTGTGTTGATGTGAGTTGTTTGAATCCTCCATGAGTAGTACAGTCATGTTTTTACAGAGATTAATATAAGCATGATCAATGTCATATCGTCATGCATGCAAAAATGCTTTGATAAATGCCAAGTACCTATTGGGCATAGGGATTATTGTCAACAGGAGTAATTCGGCAAGCGGAAATTAAGCTATGCAAATGATTACAAAACTTTTTGAGATCTGTCTGTAGGAAATAAGTAATATTTATGACATGTTGACGTATGTGTTTAATTTTAGGCTGAGATAAACCCATCAACAATTTTATTCAAGCACTGATATTTTGAAGCAAAAGGAAATTTATAGAAAGTGTAGAAATGTGAGCATTTCTCACTGTCTGGGGCTACTAGTACACTATGGGATGTGAGCCTTCCTTTCTATGCTTGATTTAGAAATATATACTTGGCTCAATAGTCTATGGAATTGTATCTTTATTTAGTTACTTGGTTCACTGAGACATGCCATTAAACTGCACTTGTCTGAGTCCATCAGTAAATGGGGAACACCATTTGCCTAAGAATCCTAAACTGTCCCTAGTTAAGCAATAAATAAACTGTCTCCACTCCAGTTTCTTCCTTTTTCCTTTGCCTCACACCCCCAGGATACACCTACACTCTCCACTGAGTGTTCTCCCCCAGGCCCAACTTCAGCATAGTAAGAAATATTCCCAGCCATTCCTTCTTTACCACCTTAGAAGACAAATATAGGAGTTCTTTCCATCTGAATCACTTTTTTGTTGATCACTAAGGGGAGCCCATCAGGGAGATACAAGTCAAAAGAAACGTAGGGAATGTACAAAGTTGAGAATTTTGTTGCAGTCCTGCTCCCAGGTGTCCGGTCCCTCACTGCTCCCTAGTAGGATAAATAAAACTCAAATATGCCTTTTGCTACACGAAAGCTCAGTAGTGTGCCTGACTGTTCTTTTCAGTAAAGGATTTTTGGTACTGGTTCCCCAAAATTACGGTGAATTACAATCACAGGGGGAGCTTGTAGAAAGTACAAATTGGTTCAATTAAAAGCATTAAGTGTTTCTGTGCTTTTCCTCCAGTGTCACATGAAAAAAAGTTTATTAGCATTAAGTATTGTCCCCATCCCTTCAAGAAGTGTATTAGTATTAACCTCCTACTGAGATCATCAAATAGGTTCTTAAAATCTGAGATATACAAATAATATGAAAAGGTTTGGCTAATTTTGTAATTTGCAAAGAACATTCATAGAATATACTGTATATCTCTTCAGGATGTGTATTTAAATGAAGAATAAAGCTTTTTAAATTTTCTTCCTTTTGTTACTACAGTCCCATTCCACTCTGACCTCATCTAAAGGAAAAGAAAAAAAAGACTATTTGGTAAGATGAGAAACAGAAATAAGCAGAAATCGAAGTTTTGCTTTGTCTTTAAGAGCTGATAGGGGTAGCAGTGACAAACAGATCAGATAAGTAGAAAGAGCCTCATTGTGACCAGAAACTAAAGAGAAGATGCTTCCTGGATCTCCACCCAAGATATATTAACTAATGAATGTTAGGAAACTAGACAGAAACATTAAATATTTTATACCATTCCTTACATGTGAGTCTTTCTGGTAGTAGACCCTGTCTATACCATGCCCTAATTACTATGGGTCTAAGTCAGAAATTACATGAAAATTGCTTTTAATAAAAGAGGTAACATTCTGGGGGATAAAAAGTCAAAATGAGGCTGGGAGCAGTGGCTAACGCCTGTAATCCCAACACTTCGGGAGGCCGAGTGGGTGGATCACGAAGTCAGGAAATCAAGCCCATCCTGGCCAACATGGTGAACCTCGTCTCTACTAAAATACACACAAAAAAATTAGCTAGGTGTGGTGGCGTGTACAGGTAGTCCCAGCTACTCAGGAGGCTGAGGCAGGGGAATCACTTGAACCAGGAGGCAGAAGTTTCAGTGAGCCGAGATCGCACCACTGCACTCCAGCCTGGTGACAGAGCAAGATTCCATCTCAAAAAAAAAAAACAACAACAAACAGTCAAAATGCAGCGGCCTTTGGCGATTGATTGGTGAAGAGTAAAAAAGCAAGAGAAGAAAATTTAGTCATTCTACACAACAAAATATAACCATAAGATTGGAGGAACTCCTACTCTTCCTCCCACCAACAAAACAAATCCACTAATGTGTCTAGGCTTTGCAATACAGACAGAAGAGGGTAATATTTAGCAATTTTATAAAACCCTAAAATGCCACATATATGAACGACAGGAATTAATAAGTCCACGCAGAAGTCTTGCCAAAAGAAGCAAAAAGACTATCAATATAAGAAAATTCCTGGTGGGGGGAGTGGGGGGATGGGGAAGAATTAAAAGTGTCATCAAGCGAACATTTGAGAAGATTAAAAAGAAAAATTCTGAAATTAAAATACTAAGAACATTAATGGATTTTTAAAGCAGAGAAAAATGAAGAGAACTGACTGAACTCAGACACAAATAAAAGAAAAGCAAAATTATCTCAGAAATGAGGCACGTTGTATTATGAGTTTGAATAGACTCAAATAAAAATTTAGTAAGAATGGAAAACTGAAAGTACAATTGAGTAAAAATGAATTCAACCAAATAGGTCAAAGGCTCACCAAAAATATACTGGAAAATATATTTCTACTGGAAAATACATTTCTACTGGAAATGGAAGACACACAAGTAGGGACAATGTCTATGGTGTCATAATCTCTGCAAAAGAAGAACAAAACTAATAGCACTAAAACTTAAAATTGTATTCAAAGAAAAGATTACGAAAGAAGAACACTTCAATCTCTAAAGTGTTCATAGGATACATTAGATAAAAGGCTTTGCGGCGATATTAGGAGGGGATGAAGGTAGTCCTTCAATAATAGTTTGCTTTGAATCCTATGTCCTTAGATACTCAGATGTCAACTATATTATACTGGACAACTTAATTGCTAAGTGGAAATTCACTTTTATTTTCTATCTTTTTTACATTTTAAAAAATCTATTAAAGACAACTGAGTGATAACTTCTGTTCTCATTTACTGAGGCCTCATCAATTATTGGTGATAATTATCTGAGGCGATGCCAGAAATGAATTAACTTGAAAGCATGGAAAAACTAATTATGAGTAAACTTAACCAAAGAGGTATAAAACCTCCAAATGAAAAAAGTGCAAAACATGGCTGAGAAAAACTAAGACCATTAAATATATGGAGACATATACCATGTGAATGGATGGGAGTTTTGCTATTTTTAAGATGATACTCTCCAGAAATTGATCTTTAAAACCAAAATAATTCCAGTTAAAATCACAGCATGTAGTTTGTGAAAATTGACAAGCTAATTCTAAATTTTATATGAACTTTTTTAAAAACCTAAAATAGCCAATGTATTTTTGAAAAGGAAGAACAATTTCAGTCGTTTATGCTACTTGGTTGCAGAACTTAATATAAAGATACAATATATAATGCAGTGCATTGTCATTGTAAAAACAGGAATGTAGAGAGCCCAGAATAGACTGACACATTTATAGTCAATTGATTTTTGAGAAAAGAGCCAATATAATTCCAACAGAGAAAGGATAGCTAGGTTTAATCTGTAAATATTTATATTGGATCTCACAAAAATATGATTTGTAAATTTTTTGAAATGTACCCTAAAATGATCATAGTAAAGTCATTTTTAATGTGAAATTATACTGGAAAAAATATTGAATTCAATACACATTTAAATGAAGAATTCATAGAAAAAGATACTAAAAAAGTAAAAACATTCTTATATCTCATGGATCTATCAAAAAATTGTGATTTTATATTGTTAACAAATGGTATTCTCTTCACTATATGTCAAAAATAAGATAAGCAGTCTACAAGGAATTTATAAAATTTTAATATTTAAATGATATTAGTAAGACAATAAGGATAAAAACAGATTACTTAAAAATTATGCTCTAAAACATAGTAGACAAGTAGTCTTATTAATGGGAAACAAAAGCAGCAGAATATAAGGACAGTACAACCGAAAACATATGGTAGTGTAAAATAAACACAGACATTGGAAATAGCAAAATTGTTGCTCTTCAAGGAAATAATCATCAATAAAGTAGAAAAGTTTCTGGTAAATATATCAGGAAAAGTGTAAGTACACAAAAATAAGATGCAGAAATACATATACAGGAAGGCATTTTAAAAACTATAACCACTATATAATTGCTTAGAGTAAAGGATTACATCTCTAAATCATTCTTCATGTTTAGAAAAATGTAAAACATCCAGCCTATATCTGGAAGATTTAAACAGAAAAAGACCTGGAAAAAAGAAAAGAACATAGTTAACAAACTGTCTCCACCCACCAACCCACATCCACCCACCATACATACTCCGAGAAAGAATATTACCTACCTACTTGTATGCCTGCTTACCTATATCAATCATCTGGTGCAGAGATTTTACCAGGAATTCTTTCAAGAAATAAATAAGTCAGATGATCTGCTCATAACACTTCTCTACATAAAACCTTGCAATGGGCTTCCATTGTAGCTAGAATAAAAAATATCTTACAGTAAATTCCAAGACATTGAATCCTATTTAATATCTTCTGGATTCTTCTCTATCCTTATCCCAAGTCAGTCTTCCTTTCTCACCAAACTCTAGCCACATTGGTTTCTTTATTAGGTACAGTTGTCACACTCAAATTTTTAACACAGGATCTTCATTTCTTTCTTAAGTCTTAATGTTACTGGTTTATTACTTTGCATTCTCGTTGTATAATGGGAATGACCATATATAGTACAGAGACTGGAATATACCAAGCTATTAGAAACTCTAGATATGGAGATTAGAAATGTCTTTTGTTTCCTCATTCTAGTTCTTGCTCCACCAAGCTCTGTGCCCTAGAAATCAGGGCCTCAGAAAGAGTATCAGTGGACTTTCCATCCTCTGGCTTCAGGTTACATGGGCAGAAAACAGTGGGTGGCAGGGATGGCGTAGGGGAATAATTCCATTGACTCCCTTCATACAATGTCACTGTCGGTTGACTGCATCTTTCTAATAAGGGTCACACTTCTTGTCAAGCAGTCCTGGCCATGTAGCTACCCTGTTTAACCCTTTTTGCTTACCCTTCCAGCCAAGAGATAGTGAAGGTTATCCACTATCACTAGTCCCATGGTACAACATTGCCATTTTCTGGTTTCCTTAAACCTGACTACAATTTATAAATAGTTTCTTTATTAAACTCTCCTTTACTATCCAATTTGAGTCTATACTTGTACAATGAATAAGTAAAATATAGGTATCACATTCAAGAGTAGTTTAACATAATGACACCATTGAATCCATCAAAACAGTGGGTCAATAAAAATAAATCTCTTGAAGAGAGACATTACAGACATTTTTAAAATTCAAAATCCATACTTACTATAAAATGTTAGTAAAGTAGTAGTTATCTTCCTTAATGCAATAAAAATGAACTTTAGAAAAAGAGAAGTTGAAAAAACAAGGATTATTAATAATATAATAAAACATTAGATTCAAAGCATTATTTAATGACAATAATTAAGATGAAAATGACTAATATCATCATTATTACTGATCTGCATTCTATATATAATCTTCAGTTAAACCAGAAAAGGACAAAATCACAGGTTGGTTGGTTTGTTTTTTTAGGAGTACAGTTTTTCCTGTTTTTGAATTACATGATTTTTCACCTGGGAAACCCAACAAAAGTAGCTGAAATAAAACAGGCAAAAATAATCCAAAAACCCAGTAATGGAATTGATACAAAATTAGCATAAAATTGACAACTTTCCTATTTACACTCAAATAACTGGTTAGGAAATGTTATGTAATCCTGTTTATGATAGCCATGATCAAAACAGTGCCATACAGTTCTGGGTATAAAATCTTAAATATCTACCAATGAACGATTGAAAAAAAAATGCATTAGAATATTTGAGACTGTGGAGTAAAGATGGGGGGAGAAGCTCCAATACTAGTTGATAAAAATTTAAAAGTTGGAGGTGGAGTGACTTTGTCAACAATAAAACACTTTAATGATTTGCTCCACAGAGTGGCTAACATGGCAGATGTTCAATTTCCAGTTCAAGCTACCTTTCCCCAAAAACAGAAATCGTATACAAAATAATTACTGCATAAATATTTGAGATTGTACAGCTCTACCAAAATAAAAAAGGACTTAACAATGGTTGGGTACTACCTCCAAATGCTAATACTTATCACTAGATTGAAATCAGGATATCCCTAGAAATGTAACATGCAAACTTCATATTTAGTAAGACTCAGAAAACTCATTCAAACTCTGTAGTGTTCATTTCTGATTTCCCTTCAGAGTCCTTTTGGGAGACCAGACGCAGCTGGAAGCCACTGTAGATGTCAGAGTGAGACAGTCCCTTGAACTAAATGAGGCTAAAAATAAAGCGAATGGTGCTTCCATGTGAAGGATTAGCCATAAAGGACTCAGGCTTCGCTAAGAATTACTGTTATCTCTAAAACTGTTTGAACTGATACTATAAGTGGGAAGAAATTCTGACAACACATCATAAGGGATTTTCATAGAGAGATTAACTGTATTGGTTCATGAAACTCAGATATGTCCACTGGGTATAGGAAAGGTTAGTGATTTTAGGTTTTATTGAAAAGAAAACTTGTTCAAAAATTAGACCCAAGTTTGTCAAAAGGTGAGAGATTTAGGAATGAGTAATTATTTATTATTAAGTCTTATAGTAGGGTGAAGTTTAATATATACCATGGTAATTGTAACATTTTGGAACTAAAAGACCAAGTACAAAGTCCTGCCTCCCCCACTGAGCTGTGTGGCCTCTGTTAATTCACTTAACTATCCCAAGTTTTGCTTTTCTTATCTATATGATAGAGTAATAATGCTACATCAGTTATCTTAGGACAGATTATTCAGACAATTGTAAAAGAATAAACAGATTAAACATTCTTTCTAGAAAAGGATGTCCCTGCATTCCATTAATATCGAACATGATGGGCTTAGAAAGAATTATAGATACCAGCCCCTGCCTGCCGGGGTCTTAACTCTAGTTTGGAAAAGCACATTCCCATTTCATAGACCACCCTACCTCCTTTCTCTGTCCTTCTTTCCCCCTCCATTTTCCTGCTTTCTTTCTCTACTCATGAAAACATTTATTGAACACCTGCTGGATCCTGAGCAGGCTGAACAAGGCACGCCCACATTCACATCCAAAACCTCCCATTCACTCCCACCAAATAGTGTGGGAACCTAGTTCATCACAGTGTAATTTCAGCATTTTCTCAAGAAATTGATAGTAATTCCTAAAGTTCCCCCATCACCCTCTTTTACATTTCTATCTCATGTTTATATCCTTACAATTTATGTGTATACCTCATGCATATTTCTGAATATATAGTACATGTATGCTAAAAAATGAATATGGAAATTTCCTAATAATTTGGTATCAAGGATAGTATTGTATCTTCACATACAAGCATCTCATTTTTGTTTGAATAGTTAGAGAGGCAGTAGAGTTTGATGCTTTATAAGGTAGACTTGCATCAAATGATCTGTCTCTGAATCCCAATGATATCATTAGCAGCTGTGTGACCTGGGGCAATTGATTGAGCTCCTCTCTCTCAGGTCGCTTAACAGAAAATAACTAGGCACAGTAACTACCTAAACCAAAGAACTGTTATTAAAGTTAATGGATTAATATCGCTAAAGAGCAAAGAATAGTGTTTGGCAAATCATAAAAACAGGGATTAATTATATATACTTATTAGTTATATATTAAATCTGAAGTATCTGTGTTTACAGTGTATATGCATATGTACTTTTCCCTGTATAAATAGAAAACAGAAAGCAAAGAACTATATAAGGTAATGAACATTATTTTCCAATAGAAGAAACCTTCATTTATGTATTACAGAATTATTTCTTGAGTGTATACGGGCTGCAAGCTATGTATTTAGTGCTAGGTATACAGGTATAAACAAATAAGATGTAATAAGCATGCAACTGTGACAATGAAGGATTAAATTCTGAGAGCCAAACAAGGAAATCAAGCATGCATAATTAAGGCTGTTAACTAATTCCTAAATTTTATTTGCACTTTAACTGTTTTTGTACAATGGAGAAGCACTAAGATTAAGTACGAAGATCTACTGTGAATCAGCAAAATGCAGGGAACACCATTATATGAAGAAGCATTTTCAGCCATCTTTCCCATTTTAGAAGACATCACTATACTACTTAATGAACAGTTTTAAAGGATAAATGAGATTATATACTAATGTTTTAGCTCCCTAAAAAAAATCATTATCAATGCTAAATCCACATAAATTACTTTAGAAGAAATAGAAATGAGGCTAGTGGTTACCAAAGTTAATCTGGGTGTAGAATTTGGTATCGATAAAAATGTATATAATGAGTCCTAAAACTCTACCCTTCTCCCCAAATTGCCATAACAGACATCAGACTTTTTCAATAAAGTCCATTAGCTAGATCTGTAAAACCCTCTTAGGAGAAATACTGATTTTCAGTACATTTCTCAAATTGGGTAATTTAAAGGGTAATTTAAGAGTTTTGAATCATTAAGACTACTTAATCCAATTATGTAGTGTCTGCTTCACAATTACTACTTTAAATTTTCTTTTGCCTATCATAAAATGTAGCTTTTATCTATATTATTTATATGTGTAAATAAAAGCAAATTAATAATTTTTTTCTTCTTTCGGGGCCTTGCTTTATATAAGTAAAAACATGCTTGTTTATTGATCACTCCATTTGCAATTTGTAGAAAATAAAAAGGAATACTTTTCATAAGATACATATTCATAAAATAGAGATCTGGTACTACAACTTGACTAAATTTTTGAATCTATTTTCTGCTTCTAAGTGTCTACAGAAAATCAGGTACTGTTTTCTTTATAAGATTGTTTTCTTTGATCATGGCCCTATATTTTATCCCTTGGTCAAGTTGTTTTATTAGATTTTCTTGTCTGCTTTCATTTATCTAATACCCTGCTGTTTGCTTCACTCTCATTAAATGATGCTGGTTCCTAAAATGCTGTGAGTTTCCTTCACTTTGGTTTATTATGGTCCTGTGCTAGGTTTTTTCTTTCTTTCTTTTCTTGGTTTTTCTCTTTTTCTCTTTTTCTATACTGAGTTTCTATTTGCTGAAGAACAAAATTAGAGAGCACTTCCAAAAATGCTTCCTGCTACTTATCAAGACATCTAAGTTAATTAATGTCCAGTTAATTGGATGAAAAAAGGCAAATAATTTTTCAAATGCGACGTGTAATGCAAGCTCCGCTGCCCCAACCTTTTGATTCTTTTTGTGGTGAGAGTTTAGGGAATATGGAGGGAAATTTCGGTTACTGCAAAAAGAAAATTTTGGCAACAGATATATAGAGACTCAAATTCCTGAAATGCATTGACCCTTCTTATTAAGATGTAAACAGTCATAAGTGCCCATTGCTTCCAGCCTAATCACAGGGGCGAGTCTGTTATGTTACAAAACCATGGTGAAAATAAATCACAGCTTGGAGACCTAAACCTAAGTGATGAACACTTTCTTGGAAAAGAAGAGATCCACAGGTGTTTTCTTGTCTGGTAGAGTGGTAACAGGTAGAGAAATGTGCTATAGAAAGTGACTGGAAGAAGAATGCCAAGCTTTGATCAAACCTTGATGGCAACATGTGAGCTGACATGCATCCCTAGGAACCTCATCTGAGGAGCAAGCCTGTAAACATCCACTGATTCTTTCCCATGTTTCTTCACTGAATCCAGGGGCGTAGTATGCAAAGTATGGCAGGGGGAAAGAAACAGATTCCCACCTGAGGCATAAGGAACCTTCACAAAGCAGGAAGGCAATAGGCACCTTGAATGTTGGGAGAAAAGTGGGAGAGCCCAAAGAAATTCTTCTGAAAGCTACCAATGCTTTGTCCCTTAAAAGGCCCCTTAAAGTCTGGATAATAGATCAGCAAGAGGTCCATGGATGCAGAAAGTGAAACGGAAGAATGGAGAAAAGGAAGAATTCACCAACATTACAAAAATACGACATCTGGTCTGTAAAGCAGAAAGAGATTTCCTGTTTTGGAAACCCAGTAGTTGTGAGGTAACACGTAAAGACATACCCAGAATTGTGCCAGTGCTCAGACCTCATGTCCAGCTAAGGAAAAGTACTGTCTTCAAACTATTTTAGCCAGTAGTAAACTGAATGTAACTAAAGCCGCCAAAAACTCTACATGCATCTCTAATATAGATTGAGTCAGCCTACATAATAGTAGCCTGAAAGAAAACAGAACTATAATGGCTCCTACCCCTCAATGGGGTTAAATCATAAATACTTCAGTCTTTACTGTTTTCTTAACACATTCTCTCTGACAAATAATAAAAAAGAATGTCTGACAGAAAACAAATAGCAGAATTTGACTCAAAGTCAAGAGAGTTTACACAGTAAATAAAAGTAGACTTAGAAATAGCCAGATAAGAGAATTATCACAGTGGAATTTCAAAATGAAAAATACATTAAATGATCCAGGAGATGGTAGACCACATGTATGAATAGATAAGAAAATTTCAGATGGGGGCACAAAACAATGTTATAAATTAAAATATAAGATGTTAACCAAAAAGTATATAAGGTAGGTCTCAATTGAGAAATTTATTTAGCGAAGGTTGAGGATGCTCCTGGAAATAAGCGTGTCACAAGAACATCTGTGACCTTTCCAAATGGAGTTTTGAAAACTTTTTTTTTTATTTTTTGAGACAGGGTGTCACTCCATAACTCAGGCTGATTGCAGTGGTGCAATCATGGCTCACTGCACACTCGACCTCCTGGGCTCAAGTCATTCTCCCACATCAGTCTCCAAAGTAGTCAGGACTACAGGCATGAGCCACCACACCTGGCTAATTTTTTATTTATTTTTTATTTTTTGTAGAGACAGAGTCTCACTAGGTTGCCCAGACTGGTCTCAAACTCCTGGACTCAAGTGATCCTCCTGTCTCAGCCTCCCAAAATGCTACAATTGCAGGCGTGAACCACCATGCCCAGCTATGGGTTTTCATGGGTTTGTTTGTCTGTTTTGAGACAAAGTCTCACTCTTTTGCTCAGGCTGGTCCCGAGAGGTCTTCAGTATTTAAAAGGGAAAGAACAAGAAGGAGAGCCAAGAGGATAAAAAAAAAAAAAAAAAAAAAAAGAGAGAGAGTAGGTATTGAGGCAGATGGTTACATTTGTATGAGACTGATTGGCCTAAGTAAACTGACATTTTACTTGTGAAATGAGGAAGCAGGAAAAAAGTTAATTATCCATTGTCTCACTCTGTAACTCTACATTTTACATAAGATAAAGTAGGCATGCTAAAAGAGGGAGTAGAGAGAAAAGCAAATCATGAATTTGTCTCAGGGTAGGTGGAAGAATGATTTCTAGTCTTATCCTTGTCTTATACCTATGAAAATTAACTGGTAATTGACATTGTCAGGGTGAGATTCAACAGAACATGGTTTTAGGGCTAGTTCCTAGGGGGGATGTGTATCCTGAAAGTTGCAGAGGCTTACAAGGTACTTTCTGGTGAGAAGTTTGTGAGGGAGAGCATTTGGGGAGATACGTGGCCTTCCAGCATTGTGGAAACCTGGCTTATGGATGAGGCTATGACACAGGGTTGTAAAATTACAGCTGTCTGTTTGGGGACAAAAGGAAAGCAGTATTGTGAGACTCAGTTCTCAAGCTTAAACTTTGTTTTTGTCATCATAGCTTAGGGTCCAAGATGCTATTTTCTTTCACGGAGGTATCAGAAATGAAAAACTCATTTGAGAGATTTAGCATCATATTGGATACAACAGAGAAAAGAGGCATTGTATTCATTTTCTATTGCCTTGTAACATTTATTACAAATTTAGCTGCTTAAAATAACACACATCTATTATCTCACAGTTTCCATGAGTCAGTAATCTGAGAATGGCTTAGATGAATCCTCTGCTTAAGGCCTCGCAATACTGCTGTCAGAAGCTTGACTAAGAAAAAGATCTACTTCCAAGCTTCTTCAGGTTGCTGGCATAGTTCATTTTCTTGCAGTTACAGGACTCATGGCAGCTTGCTTCTTCAAAGCCCACAATCAGCAATGAATGGAGGGAAGGGAAGAAAGAGCGAGAAGGACACAGATGGAGGAAGAGAGACGGGAACTCCAGCACAGTGGATAATAGAATCTTATGTGATCACATTTATGTTGGCTAGAAGCCAGTCACACGTTGTGTTAGTCAGTTTTGCATTGCCATAAAGGAATACCTGAGGCTGGGTAATTTATAAAAGAGGTTTGTCTGATTATTCTGCAGGCCATAGAAGCGTGATTCCAGCATCTGCTCCTGGTGAGGCCTCAGAAAGCTTACAATCAAAGCAGAAGGTGAATGGAAAGCAGTGTATTACATACGAGTGAGGGAACCAGAGAGAGGAGGAGGCGCCAGGCTCCTTTCAACAGCCGGCTCTCCTGTGAACTCATTGTCATGGGGAGGGCACCAAGCCATTCATGCTGGATCTACCCCCATAACACAAACACCTCCCACTAGGCCCCGCCTTCAACACTGGGGATCACATTTCAGCATGAGATTCAGAGCAGACAAACATCCAGACCGTGTCACAGGTCTTAACCATACTCAAAGGCTCAAGGAAAGGGGTTTACACAAAGGTGTGGATACCAGAAAGAGGAGCTCCTGAGGACCATCTTCAAGTCTGTCAAAGCCATCAGTGAACTTCAAGAGGTCAATTAAAAAAAATCCAAATTGAAACAACAATATGAAACCCTTCAAGATCTGCAGAACAATGTTAAACTATATAGCAACTGTGAAAGTAAAGCTCCCAAATTAGAAGAAACAAAGAAGAGAGCAGAAGAAATATCTAAAAAGATAATAAAGTTTCTAAACCCTGAATGATTTTTAAATATCAATGTACAAATAATAATAGAAAAAAACTCATCAAATATCATTCAGGATAAACACAAAGATAAAGAAATCTAGTCATACCATCTGCAAGATGCTGAAAGCCAAAGATAAAGAGAACATTTTAAGTCAGCCAGAGGGTAAAAAATGAGCTATTTTAATCAGGGAAGCAATGATAAGAATGGCAGCTGACTTTTCATCAAAGACAAAATGTAGGACAGAAGATAATGGAAGGACATTTTTAAAGTACTGAAAGTAAATAAAAATGACCTCACAACCTACAATTCCACAGGCAATAAAAATATACTTCAGAGCTGAAGGTGAAAAAAACATACGCAGAATCACCAGAACTAAGAGAATTTGTCTTAATTACAAAAAATAGAGAGCTTCTTTATTCTTAAGGGATATAATATCAGAAGTAAGTCCCAGTCTGCAGAAAGAAATATAAGAGCATCAGAAAAGAGAAAAAAGTAGTTTAAAAAACATTATTTTTGGTGTTTTTAAACTTCATCAAATGACTGTTATCTGTTTAACAGAAGAAGCAATACCTATATCTTACGAGATTTATAACATATGTAGAAATAAAATGTATGCCAAAACGCAAAATTGAGAAGAGGAATTGTAATATCTCAACATTGTTCATGAAGTAGCAAAATATTATCTGAAGATAGTGTGATATGTCAAAGATGCATATTGTAATCTCTAGTACAGCCTCTGAAACAGAATAGTTTTAGCCGAAATGTCATAGCAGATCTAAAATACAAAGGGTATGTACGTATATCTTTAATTGATGTATCTCTTTAATTGATTCACCCAAATGAAGGAAAGAGGGACCGAAAAATGAAGCAAAAATAAGGCATATAAAAACAAATTACAAGGTGGAGAATTATGCACAAACATATCAATAATTACATTAAAGGATAATGGACTCATCATAAAAATTAGAAGGCAGAAATTACAGTCAGTATAAAGAGTAAAACTCTACTATATGCTGTGTATAAGATCTACAGTTTAAATATGAAGACACAAAGAGATCAAATGAAAAATAGGACAGTTAATAAACTAATCATAAGAAACCTGGAATGGCTGTGTTAATATCAGATAACATAAACTTCAACACAAAGATTAGCACAAGAGAAAAAGGAAATTTTATAATGATAAAAGAGAAAGGTGGCTGCGTGTGGTGGCTCACGCCTGTAATCCTAGCACTTTGGGAAGTGAAGGTGGGTGGATCAGCTGAGGTCAGGGGTTCGCTACCAGCCTGGCCAACATGGTGAAACCATGTATTTACTAAAAAATACAAAAAAAAATTAGCCAAGTGTGGTAGTGGGTGCCTGTAATACCAGCTACTCAGGAGGCTGAGAGAGAAGAATCATTTGAACACAGGAGGCAGAGGTTGCAGTGAGCTAGGATCGCACCACTGTGTTCTAGCCTGTGCGACAGAGCGAGACTGTGTCTCAAAAAAAAGAGGAAAGTATAAAAGGGCATAGCAATCGTAATTGCGCATCTTAGTTATGGCTGTTATAACAAGAATACCATAGGTGGCCTAAACCTGGGGTCCTCAACCTTTGGGCCATAGACCAGTCCATGTCTGCAGCCTGTTAAAAACCAGGCTCCACAGCAGGAGGTGAGTGGTAGGTGAGCCAGCAAAGCTTCATCTGTATTTACAGCCGCTCCCCATGGCTCACATTACCACCTGAGCTCTCTCTCCTGTCAGATCAGCAGTGGCATTAGATTCTCATAGGAGCACGAACCGTATTTTGAACTGCTTATGCGAGGGATCTAGGTTGTGTGCTCCTTATGAGAATCTAATGCCTGATGATCTGATGATCTGTCTCCCATCACCCCCAGAGGGGACTATCTAGTTGCAGGAAAGCAAGCTCAGGGCTCCCACTGATTCTACATTATGGTGAGTTGTATGATTATTTCATTATATATTACAATGTAGTAATAATAGAAATGAAGTGCACAATAAATGTAATACACTGGAGTCATCCCAAAACCATGCCCCAACTCTGGTCTGTGGAAAAATTGTCTTCCAGGAAACCAAAAACGTTGGGGACCACTGGCCTAAACAACAGAAATTGATTTCTCGCAGTTTTGGAGGGCAGGAAGTTCAAGATCAAAGTGCCGGCCCATTCACTTCCTGGTGAGGGCCCCCTTCCTGGTTTGAAATGGATGCCTTCTTGTTCTTTCCTCACATGGCAGAGAGAAAGGTCATCTCCCTGGTTTCTCTTCTTATAAAAGTACAAATCCCATGAAGAATATACCCTTATGACCTAATTACCTCCCAAAGGCCCCACCTCTAAAAACCATCACATTAGGGATTAGAGTTTCAACATAGGAACTTTGGAGAGACACAAAGATTCAGGACATAGTACAGTATAAATAACGAATACCATTGATTAAAAATAGGGAACTAATATTGGTACATAAATAAATACACAAATCAACCATGACAGTTGGAGATTATAATAATCTTTGTCTTTCAATAATTGGTAGAGAGGTAAAAGAAACACCAATAAAGATACAGAAGATTTGAATAACACTATTTTAAACTTATGTGATATTTATAGATATCATACCCAACAGCTGCTGAATACAGTTTTTTCATGTGGAAATAACAAAAAGCTGAAATACACTTTGTAATGATTCTTCAAGTTTCAAACATTTTGAATAATTAAAACCACAGAATATATTCTCTGACCATTCCACTATTAAAGTACAGATATAAAAGTAATAAGATATTTAGAAAGTCCCCAAATACTTGAATATTAAGCAATACACTTAAGTAAGCTATGTATTGAGGAATAAAACTAAAAATTTGAAAATATTTCAAATATTTCAACCTGAATAATACTGGAAACTCACCATATCAAAATTTGAGAAAAGATGGCAAAAGAAGTACTTTGAGAAATTTTTTAAGAATGTAAATGTTTGTATTTGAAAAGAAGGGTCTAAAACCAATAACTTAAGCTTTTACCTGGAGAAGATTAAAAAAAAAAAAGCCAATTAAAATCAAAGTATAAAAGGGAAACATGAAAATCGTTCTATCTGTGCCAAACATGAATTCATACCATCTCCAGCTGTAAGCCAGTAAGTAACCTTACAAACAGTCATTCTAACCTTCTCCCCTGACTTATTCGTAACTTCTCTTCTTCCTCAGTGAGAAACCAGGTTCCACCCCCACTATTCATTTACTTATATTGTCAACCCTAGTGTGCATGTAACATAGCTCAGAATTGTTGACTGATATTTCCGTGAGAAACAAATCTGCCAACTAGAGTACAATGTTTATATAGTTTATTTTTTCTTAAGTCCTACACAAAATCTTGCATACAATCCAACATTCAAAGAAAAGCCTATCTGCTTGGGAACAGAAGGAAAATAACTTAGGAATTTAGGAATCCCCTAAGTTCCCTAACTCTGGAAGCAATCAAAATGTCCTTCAAAGGGTGAATTACAATGGAATACTATTGAGTAATACAAAAGAATAAACTGCATGGATAAACCCAAACATGGATAAACCCAAAATACATTTTATTAAGTGAAAAAATCAAACCCAAACGTAAATACGTTGTATGAGTTTACGATCATGACACTCTGGAAAAGGCAAACATAAAACAGATTTAGTTGCCAGATGTTTCCAGTGGAGGAGTTGTTGACAACAAAGGGAATGGACAGGGAACTTTTTTGGGTAATGGGACTGCTCTGTATGGTGCTGGGGTGGTGGATACATGACTCTGCACTTGGCAAAATTCGTAGAATCACAAAGAGTGAACTTTAATTTATGTAAATTTAATAAACAACAATCAACCAGGATGTCTGGGGGTTCTAAGGCTGAATAAAGACTTAGACCACCCCACCCAAAAACATTCAACTATATTACAAATTATATTAGTCGGCTTGGGCTGCCATAAAAAATACCACATTCTGCCTGGCTTAAATAATGGAAATTTATTTACAATAAGTAAATTTGGAGGCTTCAAGAAGTCAAAAAATAAGGTGTCCAATAGTTGGGTTTCTTGTGAGGCCCCTCTTCCTGGCTTACAGATAACCATCTTCTCTCTTCGTCCTTACATTGCCTTTCCTTAGCAGTGTGGAGAGAGAGACAGAGAAGTGTGTGTGGGGATGGGGGTGGGTAGAGGTGGGGAGACAGAGGGAGAAAGAATGTCTCTTTTTCTTCTTATAAGGCCACCAATCCACATCCTTTGACTCCATTAAACCTTGATTATCTCCTAAAAGCCCTACCTTCAAATATATTCACATTGGGGTTAAGGCTGCAGCATAAGAATTTTGGGGGGGAAACAGTTTAGTCCGAAGTACAAATGTATGACCAACCCTCATTGAAGGAATTGGGGAATCAAGAGCTGACCTAAGTAACTTTGGAAAATGATGTTTGTGTTCTTTGACTGGAAACAATAAGTTTACAATTAAAAATAATTTAGTAATTGATACATAAATTTAACATGTTTCTTCATTTTCTCCCTTCTCTCCAATAATTGTGATTAATTTGATGGTGCATCTTAAAATTTATGGCATTTAGTGTCTTACAGAGATTAATTTTATAACATCTTTAAAGCTTGTAGTACATCCTCTAACACAGAATTACCACTTAATTAATAGTAGCTGTTTATACTTCTTAAACCTTTAAAGTAGTTAAATCATAGTGTGTATACAATTCTGTACTCTGCTATTTGCTATATTTGAATGTCTTTTTGATGGTGATAATAGTAATAATAAATGTTATGTTATAGGTTTCCACAGAGTTGATGCACCATTATTTATTTACCTCTTCCCCTATTTTCAGACATTCAAATTACATCCAGTTTTGTGATTTGTGGCAATTTCCTTGTGGATACATAAAACTATTTCTGAGTACCTAAGCTTAAATGGAACTGACGCATCCAAAACATGCAATAAATAAATTTATTTCTAAATTTATCTTAAAAGTTAATTTTGAAAATAATGACAGATGTGGATAAATTATACTTGTTACTTCACTAGGAAATAATTCTCCTGGTCTTTTAAGTGAAATTCTTAATATTTATCCTATTTTGCCATAGTGTAATCAATCTCTATCTCACCTCATTAACCACTTATAAAATTGTTGTTCTTTGTTTTCTTTACTTCTAAAAACAGCTTCATTGAGATACAATTCATATATCGTACAATTATCCCCATTTCAAGTGTGCAGTTCACTTAGTGTGATGGCTCATGCCTGTAATCCCAGCACTTTGAAAGGTCAAGGCTGGGGAGGATCCCTTGAGGCCAGGAATTGGAGAACAGCCTGGGTAACATAGCAAGACCCCATCTCTTAAAAAAAAAGAAAAAATTTTTTTAACTGACTGTGGTAGCACATGCCCGTAGTCCTAGCTACTCAGGAGGCTGAGGCAGGAGGATTGCTTGATCCCAGGAGTTTTAGAGGAGTTCTAGGTTGCAGTGAGCTGTAATCACATCACTGCACTCCCAGGCTGGGTGACAAAGGGCGATGCTGTCTGGAAAAAAAAGAAAAGTGAACAATGCAATAGGTTTTAGAATATTTGCTGATATATTGCAACCATTACCATAGTAAGAGTTATTTAAGTATTATGAATACATGTCTTATCAGATATATAATTTGCAAATATTTTCTCCCATTTCATGTGTTGTCTTTTCTTGATGGTGTCCTTTGACTTACAACAGTGTTTACTTTTAATAAAGTTTAATTATTTTTTCTGTTCCTCATGATTTAGATGTCATATCAGCAAATCCTTCGCCAAATTCAAGGTCATGAAGATTTTCCTGTTTTCTTCTAAGAGATGTATATGTTTAGCTCTGCTATTTAGATATATCTCTTTTATTTTTTCTATGTGGTGTGAGATAAAGGTGCAAATTCATTATTTTACATGTGGCTACACAATTGTCTTAACACCATTTGCTGAAAAGATATTTTTACGCACTGGATGCTCTTAGCACCTTGTCATAAATTGATTAACCACAGATGTGTGGGTTTATTTCTGGAACCTCAATTTTTTTTTTATACTTGTAAGTTCTAGGGTACATGTGCATCTCAATTCTGTTCCATTGATACATACGTCTGTCTACTCTTGAACTAGCGCTGTCTTGATTATCATTGGTTTGTAGCAAGTTGTGAAATAGGGAAATAGGACTTCTGTTTTATTAGTCTTTCTCCAGGATTGTTTTGGCTGTTCTGGATTCCTTACAATTACATATGCATGTTAGCATCATTTCATAAATTTCTACAAATAATTCTACAAATCTTTATCAGTTTGGAGGAATATTGCCAGTTTAGGTATGAATATGAATATTGAAGACTTAAGTCTTCAAATTCTTGAGTAAGAGATGTTTTCCCAATTATTCAGAACTTCTTTTATTAAACAATATTTTGTAGTTTTCAGAGTTCATTTTGCATTATTTTGGTAATTTATCAAATATTCTATTCTTTTTGATGCAATTATAAATTGAATTTTCTTCATTTTTTGAATTTTCAAGTGTATAGAAATATGATTAATTTTTACGCATTGATTTTGTGCCCTGAACATTTGCTAAATGTGTTTATTCTAATAGTGCTTTGTAAATCCTTTGGAGTTTCTATATACAAGATCGTGTCATCTTTGAATAGAGGTTGTTTATTTTTATTTCTTTCAGTTTGGATGATTTTTTTTTTTTTACCCGATTTTCTTGGCTATAACCTCCAGTACAATGTTGAATATAAATGGCAAGAGTGGATTTTTCTGTCTTACTTTTGATCTTAGGAGGAGAGTACCTCGTCTTTCACCATTAAGTATGATGTTAGTTGTGGAGTTGTTATAGATGTCCTTTAGCAGATTGATGAAGTTCCTTGCTTTCTATTCCTAATTTGTTGAGTAAATGTTTATCATGAAAGAATGACTATGTGATTTTTTGCTTTATCCCATTAACATAATGTATTAACTGATTTTCAAATGTTGAACCAACATTGTGTCCCTGGGATAAAGCCCACTTACTCATGGCATATAATGTGATTTATATGTTGCTGGATAGAATTTGCTAACATTTTGTTGAATATTTTGTGTTTATATGCACACGATTTATTGGTTTGCAGTCTTCTTTTATTGTGATGATGTGAGAGGAGAGAGAGAGAAATCAAGTAGGCAGATAGTTAGGGCAAGGGTCCTTGATAGAATTTCCTTCTAACAAAAAGCAGCCTCTCTTCTGACAAAAAGCAGCCCAAGAGGTCATTTTTCCCTCAGCAAAGAGCAGCCTGAAAGATAAGGCTGCAAACACAAGGAAGGCAAGCTCTAACACAGAAAGGGGCCTCCTGTGTGACAGACAGACAGACAGTGGGCCCCAGTAAGCACAGTCCCCTCTTTTCTTGGAAATACTCAGACAAGGAGGCTTGTGCAGGGAGAGGGCCTGCAGCAGCACCCATAAGAAGAGTTACCCTGAACCAGGCACATCCACCTCAAAGTGTTCTGCTCCGACAGTACCTTTTGTTCATTTTTTACGCATGAGCAGCCGGAAGAGATAAACAACATGGAATAACGCAGACTAAGAAGCCCACATGCGCACTAGAAAAGGTGGAGGTGGAAACGCAGAAATTCGCACCTTATACAAATAAAACACCCCTCCCCTCCAGCTTTTCTATAAAAACCCTTGCACTTCACTGTAAAACGGACACCCATCTTTCTGGAACTCCTCTTGGCTCCAAAGAGCTTTCTTCCTTTCACTTATTAAACTTCTGTTCTAACCTCACCTTTAAGGCATCTGCGTCCTTAAATTTCCTTGGCCATAAAACCAAGAACTTTGGGTGACACCTCAGACAAGGAGGCCAGTTTCGCTGGCTTTGTCTGCTTTTGGTATCAGGCTAATAATGGCTTCATAAATGAATTGGGAAGTGTTCCCTCCTCCTCTATCATTTGGAAGAGTTTGTGAGGAATTGGATTTGATTCGTCTTTAAATGTCTGGAAGAATTCAGTCATGAAGCCATCTAACCCTGGCATTCATTTCTTTGTTAGTAGGTTGTTCATTTGTTTTTTTGTTTGTTTAAATTTTATTTTGTAATAGATACTGTGGGTAGTTTTTTTTTTTTTAATTAGCGCTTCAATTTCTTCACTTCTTATGTGTTTATTCAGATTTCTCCTTAATTTAGTTTCTGTTTCTCCTTACATTAGTTTCAATAGTTTGTGTCTTTCTAGATATTTTGTCCATTTCATTTATCAAACGTGTTTCCATACAGCTGTGTATAGTATTCCTTCATTATCTATTTTTATTTTTGTAGTGTCTAGTAATAAGTTCTCTCATTTCCAATTCTAGTAAAATGAGTCATTTTTAAAATCAATCTTGTTTTAACGATTTTTCACTTTCATTGATCTTTAAAAACAGCTTTTGGTTTTATTGATTGTCTCTGTTGTTTTCTACTGTCTATTTTATTTATTTCTCCACTAATGTTGATTATTTCCTTTATTTTCTTGCTGGGAATTTAGTTTACTGTCAATAAGTTATTGAGTTGAGATTATTACAGATATTTATAGCTATAAAATTCCCTCTAAAAACTGCATTTACTGCATTCCACAAGTTTTGCTATTTTTTGTATTTATTTTGACATTTCAAAGTATCTTCTGATTTTTAAAAATTTATTTTTTTCTCAGTGGGTATTTATTAATGCTTTAAGTTTAATTTATTTGTGAGTTACCCAGTTTTTTTGAGACTTTTGATATTTAATTCATTCCATTGTGGTCAAAGAAATACTGTGTATGATTTCAATTATTTTAAATGTAGGATTCTTGTACAACCTATTATATCGTCTGTCCTAAAGATGTTTCAATGTATACTTGAGAAGAACAAATACTCTTATTTGGGGATGGTGTTTTATAGGTGTCTGTGAGATCTAGTTCTCTAATAGTGTTGTATAAGTCTTTTGTTTCCTTACTGATTTTCTTTCTAGTTGCACTATCAATTATTTAAAGTGAGAATTGAATTCCCCAACTATCATTGTTGAATTGTCTGTTTCTTCATTCATTTGTTTTTCAGTTTATGTCAGTGCTCTGTTTTTAAGCTCATATGTTTATCATTGTTTCGTCTTTGTCACAGAGTGACCCCTTTATCATCATAACATTTCCCTATTCATACTGAGTTTTTGGTTTTTTAAAGCCTGAGTTGTCAGGTATCAGTATAGCTACTCTTGCTTTTTTGTGCTCCTGTTTTATTTTCTTTTTTATTTTTTTGAGATGGAGTTTCACTCTGTCACCCAGGCTGGAGTGCAGTGGCATGATCTCGACTCACTGCAACCTCTGCCTCCCAGGTTCAAGCGATTCTCCCACCGCAGCTTCCCGAATTGCTGGGATTACAGGTACACACCACCATGCCCAGATCATTTTTGTATTTTTAGTAGAGACGGGGGTTTCACCACGTTGACTAGGCTGGTCTCAAACTCCTGACCTCAAGTGATCCACCTGCCTCAGCATCCCAAAGTCCTAGGATTATAGGCATGAGCCACTGTACCAGACCAGAGTGTTTTTATGTGGGAGATTTTAGCTACTGTGGTTATTTTGAATCATTTTTCTGCCTCTTTCTCTCTTTCCTCTCCTCCTTGTGCTTCCATGATATGTAAGTTGATGTAATTAATGATGTCTCACATATCTGTGAGGCTGTCTTCATTTTTGCTTTTCATTCATTTTTCGCTTTGTTCTTCAACTCACATGATCTCTGTTGATCAATCTTCTGGTTTGCTTATTCTTTCTTCTGCCAGTTCAAATCTCCTGTTGTGTCCCCATAAAGAACTTTCCATTTCAGTTATTTAATTTTCAGCTCTATTTCAATTTGAACCCCACTTCAGTTTTCAAATTGAACTCTATTTCCATTTTCATAATTTTTAAAATATAATTTTTACCTTTTTATTGGTGTTTTCTAGTTCATGCAACAGTGTCATCATACCTTCCTTTACTGCTTTCGCTTTAGTTTTCTTAACTATGAACATATATCTACATAATGGCTCATGTGGAGTACTTTTCTGTTCATTCTGATACAGTTTCCCTCACAGGCAATTTTTGTTGCCTGTGTGAACACTGAAAATTTGAGCCAGGTCTCAGTTAATTTAGAAAGTTTGTTTTGCCAAGGTTAAGGACATGTCCCCGAGCCACAGCCTCAGGAGGTCCTGGCTACGTGTGCCCAAGGTGGTCAGAGCCAGTTTGGTTTTATACATTTTAAGGAGACATGAGACATCAATCAACATATGTAAGATGAACATTGGTTCTGTCTGGAAAGGTGGGACAACTCAAAGCAGGGAGGGGCTTCCAGATCATAGGTAGATAAGAGACAAATGGTTGCATTCTTTTGAGTTTCTGATTAGCCTCTCCAAAGGAGTCAATCAAATACGCATTTATCTCAGTGGGCAAAGGGGTGACTTTCAATAGAATGGGAGGCAGCTTTGCTCTAAGCAGTTCCCAGCTTGACTTTTTCCTTTAGTTTAGTGATTTTAAGGGCCCAAGATATTTTCCATTTACACCTGTTTTTTTTTTTTTTTTTTTTTTTTTTTTGTGCTGGTGTATGGGTAGCACTTTTATATTTAGTTAGATGCCTCACATTTTTGTTGTTGTTAGAAACTGGATGTTTTAAATAATACATTGTAACAGTTCTGGATATTGCCTCTCTCCCATGGCTTGTTACTGTTTCTGTTTATTTACTTGTTTAGTGACTGAATGGGTTATTTTGTTAAAATCTATTCCCCCACCCCCACATACCCACTGTATTCAACTTTTTATACTCCTCCGAAAGGCCCAGCTTTGTGTATGCCCACATCACCCTAGAAAGACAGTGGGTGTGGAAGGGCTCTCTTCTCTTTATCAGCTGTTTTACTCTATTAACTCTGGTCTAATTGCTCTATTGTTATCAGCAATGCCCTGTGGCATACATTGCTCCACGAACAAATCCAATCCAAATCTGGCACTTTTGAAGAAATAATGTCTTTTTTTATTTTTCAAATTTAATTTGAGACACAATTTCACTCCATCAAGCAGACTGGAGTACAGTGGTGTAATCTTAGCTCATGGTACCCTCAAACTCCTTGGATAAAGTGATCCTCCCATCCCAACCTCCCTGAGTAGCTGGGACTACAGGCTTGCACCACCATGCCCATTTATTTTATTTTTTGTAGGGGGCGGAGTCTCATTTTGTTGTCCAGGCTTGGCTCAAACTCCCAGTCTCAAGGGATCTTCCTACCTTGGTCTCCCCAAATCCTGGGACTACAGGCATGTGTACAACACCGAGTTAATTTTTTAATTTTCTGCAGAAAAAGGATCTCACTATGTTGCCCAGGATGGTCCTGAACTCCAAGCCTCAAAAGATCCTCCTGCCTTGGACCCCCAAAATGCTGGGATTACAGGAATGAGCCTCGGTGCCCAGCCCTGAAGGATTAATTTCTAAGCGCGATGTTTGATTTTTGTTCTAACCCCATGAAGTTGCATCTGAACTGTCTTGTTACCTGATTTTTCTCTGCAAACTATCAGACCTACAGTTTGGCTTGTATCTTGAATCTGGTCCCAGTTGACTTTCACCACAACCTCCACTGTTTTTGAGGGCACCTTTAGGCTTGAAGTTCTTCACTCTCTGTTGCAAATTAAATCAGGTCCTTTGGGAACAGAATAGAAGCTAACCTTTCTATAGAATCATTCTCCAGGAAAAATCTCTGGAGTTCAGAGTGGGAAGAATAACAAACTTCTCTTTCAGTCAAATTCTTACTCTGTAGCTGAGTACTCCACGGGGAGAAAGTGGAAGCCTGAGTCTTTCTCAGCTTGTCTCTTGTGGCATGGGATCACTACTTCATGAGCTGGGTAAAGAGTAAGTGAAGACCAGTGTTATCAACACATTCCATCTAATATGGAAACTTTTGTTTTCACAAGTTGTGTCTGGAAAGAAGAAGGGAGTCCCCAACTCTCAACTATATTCCCCTGGGACTTAGCTTCTACAGCATGTAGTGGGGATAGAATAAGAAACACGGACATTCTGCTTATCCCACGAATTAATATCTTGTTCTGAATGCTGTGGGGAACGAGAAACCAGTGTAGTCTTAATTCAAATACTACAGACTCCTGCATTTTTTGCCTATTTTCATATATGTTCCTGAACAGATATGTCTTCATTTGCTGTTCACCTTTAGGGCCACTTTCAAAAATAGTTCTCACCTGTTGCACTGGGGCGTATAGCTCTTCAGGCTGCCATTCTAGAAGGCTTGCCCAAATTTCTGTTCTTGAACAGTATGTTAAAGGAATTCCCCCCACCTCCCTCTGATAATAACGTGTGTCCCTTTTCTATTTCCTAACATAGACCAACTGTCATCTGGGTCCTGTCAAATTCCAACTTTACAATTTAATAGCTACTTCTTTTTAATTGAATGATACTTCTGTCCTTCATTTTCGTCATCTGTAAAATGGAGAACCACTGCAAAAGAGAACACTAAAGAAGAATCCTATTGATGAGACTGAAAGTACATTAATAAATAATATTGAAATCAGGGCAAATAAAATAAAGCAGGCTCAGAAATCTGTGCCTGTGGACCTTGCTGATCTGTTAAAAGCCGTTTTGATTTACTTTGGCTAAGCACTAAAGTGTCTTATGTTTTGAAGTAGATTTGTTGCTTTTCAACTCCGTAATAATACTGGGAATTGACCAAAAAAAAAAAAAAAAAAAAGTTAACTGGGTCCAATTGCTATAACAAAGACCTAAATTCTTTTTATTTTGGTATGATTTATTGGAGATATATAAAAATCAAGCAGGTGGATACTAATTCTCTTATATTGGAGTTTTAAACTCTACATAATTTATCTCAGTGTCATTCGAGAAATCTAATTCTTAGCTGAGTGCAGTAGCTCACACCTGTAATCCCAGTACTTTGGGAGGTTGAGGCAGGAGGATTGCTTGAGGTCAGGAGCTTGAGACTAGCCTGGACAACATAAAGAGACCCTGTCTCTACTAAAAATCAAAAAAATTAGCCAGGAGTGGTGGTACGTAGCTGTAGTCCCAGCTACTCAAGAAGCTGAGGCAGAAGGATCACTTGAGCCCAGGATGTTGAGGGTACAGTGATCTGTGATTGTACCACTGCGCTCCAGCCTGGGCATGGAGTAAGGCCATCTCTAAAGAAATTAAAATTTTAAAAATATCTTGTTTTTCTTATTAATGTCAAGGTATATGGAATTCCCTTCCACTTTTTTTGAATATGAAATAAAGACATTTCTGTCACAAGGTATTTCATATATTTTAAGAATACATAGCTGCTAATTTAATGAGAACACATTAAAATGAGAGGTTGCAAAATGTAAATTATTATGGTCAAATGAAGTATTTGTGATCACACAGAACACTGGATGGGCACATACTCTTCTTTGTTTGCTAGAGCTTTAGTAGTTGTTTCTAGTCATGTGTTAAAAATGTCTGTATATATGTCTAGTTGCAGCTTCTTTTCCATGCAGTACTCCAGACATCACACAAAATAAGATTACTAGTGAGTACTCACTGTTGAACTACAGAGTGCATTGTAAACCAGAGTCACATTTTCTCCCATGCCATTCCTTCTGCAGGTTTTTCTAGATTCCTTGTTGGATACTTGTATCTTGTGTTTATTTTCCTCTCCTGCCTCGGACATGATACCTGGTGCTTACTTTTTAATTTTTTTATTTCTTACCAGAAAGTACTGAGCTCTCAACTTAAACAGTGATTTTAAATAAGCAGTGTTCATGGTTTTGTTGGTTAGTGTGTCTTTCATAGTTTCTGGTCCATTATTGAACTCCTTTCCTGGTTTTACTATGAACTTTAAGTTTGATGGGAGAAGGATCAAAGAAGACAAAAACAAAACACATTCCAGTTAATTCAAACAGTATTTTGTGAGCACATCATGAACGTAGTCAATGTAATGATCATCAAAAACACGTCTTCAAATAATGCACAACTAGTCCTTTGCCCTGCCCTCAAAGTGCTAAGATCTGACAAGATGCTGTCTTGGAGGCAGCGGGAATCTGGAGTTCAGAACAGAGGTCTAGACACAGCAGGAGTTGACATGAAAAAGGTGAAAGTAGATATTATAAAGAGAGAATAGGAAGATAAAAAGCCAAAGAAACCTGGGAACCAAAGGCACATGAAGCCAGCATGGTTGAACTGTGCACAGGAAGGGAAAATGCTAAACAATTGTTACATTAGCATATTCAGAGCTTCAGGGAAATAGGCACCTTACAATCTCTCATAAGAGTCGTGAATTTACATGTAATACTCTAGTTGGGGACCGAAGGCTTTCTTAGTTTCCATATAGACATACGCATTGTCAACTCCCCCTCTCCCCCAATTAATCTGTCATCTCTTAAGAAAGGAAAGCACACAGGTCAAACTTTGAATGTCTTTGCTCACTTGTTTCCTGGGGCTAACTATATATATAGTTTTTCCAATAAATATATATGTACACACATACACACACATTGTTTTTCCAGTAAATCTCTGGAGCATCTCTGATAGGCCATGCCCTGTGCAAAGTACTAAGTATACTGAAATGAACAAGATGTTGCAGCTGAGTACGGTGGCTCATGCCTATAATCCCAGCACTTTGGGAGGCCGAGGAGGATGGATCACCTGAGGTCAGGAGTTCGAGACCAACCTGGCCAATATGGTGAAACCCAATCTCTACTAAAAATACAAAAATTAGCTGGGCATGGTAGTGGGCACCTGTAATCTCAGCTACTTGGGAGGCCGAAGCAGGAGAATTGCTGGAACCCGGCAGGCAGAGGTTGCAGTGAGCTGAGATCTCACCATTGCACTCCAGCCTGGGCAACAAGAGCAAAACTCCATCTCAATTAGAAAAAAAAAGTTTCTTGCTATCACAAAGCTCACAGAGCTGTCTGAAGAAGTACACGTGATTGAACTGTGCTTTATTTCTGTTCTCCAATATGGTAACCACATGCCACATGTAACTATGAGCATTTAACATGTAGCCAGTGCAACAAAAATTGTTTTTTTAAAAAGAAAAATCGGTTAATTTAAATTTAAATAGCCACATGTGATTAATGACCACCATATTGAAAAGCAGAGCTACAAATTTAAGATACCTATGGCTATACCGTAATCTAGAGTATGGGCCCTTCAGTTGGACTGCTTAGAGCCCTGATGTTTAACCTCTATTAAAGTCCAATATAGAAGACAAAGGGAATTCATGGCACAGGACTCCAATCCATTGCTGCTTCAAGAGGAACATGCCTTCTTTTTATTTACATTTATAGTAGTTATATTTCATTGGATAAAATAACTTTTAAAAGATCTACTAGCTGATGAGCTTGAAGTAATCAACCGTGATCTAAATTGGACCTCAATGTCCTGATCTTTAGTGCTATTTAATGAAGTGAGTGTTGTGATTCTCAAGTCAACCTAGCCCTAAGAATCCACTTAAAATCTATTTATTGAAAATGTAGTGGTTAACAGTGGTGATAACAGTAGGTATAAAGCGTACTATACCTAGAATTTCCATATGTGATACTTCTCACCCTATAGATTTTCAAGCATTGAAATCCATAATTTAGTATGATTTATATACATTCAAAATGTGTTGTTTTTTATTTAATTATGCAATTTTCCATCCTTGTTGTGTGTATAAGTGCATCATTGTATAAAAATCATGTCATCACATGAGTTTCTGGCAACAGAATCACTGATCCAAAAAATGAGAAGCTGATTTATGTCTTCCTAAAGTGTCCATGGGCATGATACAATAACAGTCATTTAGAAACAACTTTATGGTCGTAAAGTACCGTTAAGATTAATCTTCAACTTTTCTTGAAAATAATTGTTTGAAAAACTAAAACATTTTCTGGAAAAAAAAATGCAGCAACTTGGATGGTATTCAGGGGATTCCTGGTAGCTGCTGCTATTTTAATCAATTAATTGAGAAAAGTAGGTAATGCTTAACTATAGAAATGGCTCACACAAGTATTATTTCAATGATGTACTAGCCTTGCATAGAGCAAATATATATTGCTGGGAATTATTTTTAAAATAAGACAACTGTCAGGAAACCAGACTAAAAATCTGTCTTTTTCACTTTTATTTAAAATGATGTTGTAAATTAGGCTTACATTGATAATGGAAGCATATACTCAATTCTATTAACATGTACAGAAAAACAGTATATCTTCATGATGATGTTTAACCCATTATATGGGGTAATGCAGAGTCCAAAAATTGAGTTCAGGAATTGCTACAAACCAACTTGTTTGTTTCAGACCAAAAACTTAAATTATCTCTATTTATTCATGTCATTATCTTTCAAGTAGGCAATTTTATTTCCTTGAGCATGGAGAGCTTAAGAATAGAAGTGATGCCCATTGAATACTGATGTAATATAAAAAAAAAAAGTCCTTCCTCTTATGTGATCTTCCTACCTTTTCTAATCATACTCAACTGTGCTGTTCATGCCTCACAAGTCTGTTGAAGCACTTCCTTACAGTGGTTTCGTATCAGCTTTGATAATACTGAGTTTCTAGAACTCAACTTCATGTTTTATCCATAAGTCTCTGGAAAGAGAATAGAAAAGGGGAGAGAAGAGGTGGGTGAAAGAAGAGAGAGAGAGAGAGAGAGAGAGAAGAAGAGAAGAGTGGAAAGGAGAGGTGAAGGGAAGGAGGGGGAAGAAGAGGAGGAGAAAGATAAAAAGGAATAAAAGATGGAGAAGGAAAAAAGGAAGGAAGGAAGAGAAAAGGAAAGAAGGAAGGAAGGAGAAAAAGAGAAAGAATAGAAAAGAAAAGAGAGAAAAAGGAGGGGAAGGGAGAGGAGGGGAGGGAAAAGGGAGCGAAAGGAGGAGGTGGTGGAGGGAAGGAGGCAACAAGGAAGAAATTCGGTAAAGAAACCAGAATTGGAAATTAGCAAAAGTACACAGCTATGGCATACCATAAGAGCACTGTGGCTTTCGGTGAATTTCCTCTCTGGGAATGTTGCATGCTGAGATGAAGGCACTGTTGTAGTGGCTACGAAAGTTTACACTAGACACAATTTCTTCTTGAAAGATATGTACCACATCTTAGTTCTTAACACATTAAAAGAGAACAGAAAAAGGAGAGGGGAGAGAGAGACATACACAAGGCTATGATCGCAGTGAGGGCAGGATGTCTGTCTAAATTTTTGACCACTGTATTCCCAGTTTTTAGCACAGATATTGCTTCATACTTAACAAATATGTGTTAAATGGTGACTGTTGACTAAATATTTCTTCTGAAATAGGTGCAGAGATCAGTACAGTGGAGCAAGAAATATTAATGAGATTTGTTTTGTTTTGTTTTTTGTTTGTTGGTTGGTTGGTTGGTTTTGAGATGGAGTCTTGCTGTTTTCCGCCCGGGCTGGAGTGCAATGGCGCAATCTTGGCTCACTGCAACCTCCGCGTCCCAGGTTTCAGCAATTCTCCTGCCTCAGCGTCCTGAGTAGATAGCATTACAGGCACTCGCCATCACACCCGGCTAATTTTTGTATTTTTAGTAGATACAGGGTTTCACCATTTTGGCCAGGCTGGTCTCAAACTCCTAACCTCAGGTGATCCACCCGCCTCGGCCTCCCAAAGTTCAGGGATTACAGGCATGAGCCACGGTACCCGGCCAATGAGAATTTTTTGAATGGACTATATCCAACTACATGAGGTTAATTAGCTATGTAAAATATCATGATGGCATTTCTATTCGAATCCAGTTTTTATGATTGCAAAGCAGCGAAACAGAAATGCAATTCAAATCAACGAGCTTTAAAACACTCTCTCCTTAACCCTACTTCTCTCCATCTTCTTGAATATTTGTTATCTTGATACCTCGTCTTTAAACTCCCATTTTTTTCCAGGTCTTGATTTAGACAAAAATCCCATCATCCAAAGGCCATTACCATTCAGTCATATTATCTTGAAACTGGTTTCTGCATATTACCTGGAATAATATTAATAAAGAAATTAATACAATATTGAAAATGTGTTAAGGAGAATAAAAGTTTCTTTAATGAAGTATTACTATATACAACATTATTATCAAATCATTGTCATTAAATATTAACTGTATATATACACATAAGCCATTATTAATGTAATTTGGAAAAAAACTATAATAAATTTCACATTGTTACTATTATTAAATACTAGAAAAATTATGACATTGATATTATTAAATATAGAGATAGGTAATTTAGAACACTTTCTCAGCCCATTTTCCCGCATACAGTCTGCTAAAAACTGGTACAGATTATTGTAATCATCTACATAACCGCTAACCTTAATTTTTATAAAC
This sequence comes from Rhinopithecus roxellana, assembly GCF_007565055.1. Taxonomy (NCBI): domain Eukaryota; kingdom Metazoa; phylum Chordata; class Mammalia; order Primates; family Cercopithecidae; genus Rhinopithecus; species Rhinopithecus roxellana. The sequence goes on from NC_044568.1 coordinate 35,343,036, forward strand.
ACTATATTAACTATAAAATGAGACTCTTCATGACCACTTGAACTAATTTTTAAAAATTTGTTCTAGGGAAGTCACTGTCCCTGCATTGGACTGGTAAATTTGACTCTGATTTTGTTCATTTTGTTCATTGCTCTGAAGTATTTGAGCTCTGCATTGCATATGATTCTTCCAAATCTTCACCATGAGTGTTTACGTGACTTCACTTTTTGTAGAACAAGGCCACCAACTCTGTCCATTATATTCCAACTTTCAAGTACCAAACATATTTGCAGAAATATTGAGTTGCCTACAAAATATTATAGCTTTTAATATTAACTGGTGGACATGCTTGAACATGCTTGAATATGAGCATTGAATGGGTAGACAGTGATGAAATTTTTAAATAATTCTATTTAAGAGAGTTACCTTTTTCTGCAAGCTTTATGATTGTTGCCTGTTTATAAAAGATCATCTGTCAACAATATAGGCTGGAAGAAAAATACTCTTGTAAGAGTTATATCTCAAATTCATTAGATGCATTTTCATGATTAAAATTATTTCCTAATTATTGGTCAAACTTTTATTTATTAAATTATCCTAGATTTTGAGTCTGTGTTACCAGCTCTATGTTAAATCATGCATTGAAAACTATTCTTAGACAATGCATAAAGCAACTGCAAATGATTTTCTGAGAACTGGCTAACATCCTTGTCTGAGTACAGTCTCCCTTTGCAACACATCAATCAGATAGAAAATACAGATTTCAACTGCTCGAACTGAAAATCATAATTAGTATTTTTAAAATCCTAATCATTCAGAAAGAAAGTCTTTAGATTGAATCATGCTTATAAGTTCACATTTATAAATACACATATATACATTGATCTATGTAATACATACAATATAATTGTAATACAATATAATTGTAATTATGATATAATATCATATACATGTATCTTCATATACTATATATAAATTCAGAAAAATATACATATTCTTATAATTAGGAACTTATTAAGTTCCTACTGTGTGCCAAATTGTAAGGACAGTTGATATCATTTAGTGGAACAAGCACTGTTGGGAGCCAGATGATCTGATTTTGTCTGTTTTACTGTTCACTATATTTTAGTTTTGGAGAAGTTCCTTTAGGTGTTTGCACTGCACTTTAGTTTCCTTCTCATGTGAAATGGGGGTAATAAGCCCTACCTCAAGGGTGTTAATGTTTTGCAGAGTAAGAACTCAACAAATGTAAGCTTACTCCACTCATGAGTTATGGGGCAATCAATACTATATACAAGACATGGCTTCTGGCTCAAAGAAATATACTGGCTACTGATAACAAAAGTCAAGAGAGAATCATAGAAGAAACTGAAAAGCCACTCGGAAGGGGAAAAAAAATCTTATGCCATTGTCAACTTAGGAGTAAAGTCTTCCTTCTGTATTAGGAATTAAAGGAGGAAGAAACGGTTTTCTAGAATAGCTTGGGATGGCTCGCTGGTGGAAGAATTTAGTAAATGGGTAAGATTTGGGTATGTAAAAATAAGCAACAGCTGAAGTCACACATAGGAAAATTAGGCCTCCATTTTTGTTTATAGTCATAATTGTCCAGTAACTTTTACCTATTGAGAAGTAAAAGTTAAAAAATTTTTGCAAAATAAGTTGGAAGAAGCTGTTTCTTTTGAAAACGTAATACTGGAGAAGTCCTTGGCAAATATTACATTCATAGCCACTTTCAATAAGGAAGAAAGAGACCAAGTAGGAAAAAGTCAGTGGAGATTGTATGCTGATAACATAATTCTGTGGATAACTCCTGATTAGACCTGGGTATCCTCCCTTAGCCACACATTATCTAATGACAATGATAATGAGCTTTCTTCATCTTTAAGGTACAGATTCAGTCATCTGTAGAATGATGTGGTTGCAATTCAGAATATTTGAATCCCTTGCAGTTTCAGTACACTTATTGCCAGAAACTCTTGGCTATCCAGTGAGTTGTGGAAAGGAAACCTATTAGAAACTAGAACACAGGAGAGAGGGTGAGATAATTAGATGAGCAAGCACAACAGGGAAGAGTTAATAAGAAACACTCTGCGTCAGAAAAGTGGAATTTAAAACCGTGAAATCAGTTCCAAATTAGATAGATAGCCTTTAAAACAGGAAGTAAAAAGATGTGTCTGTTTCTAAGTTTACCATTAAAACAAATACTCAGTACCTCTTTTTGGGATTTTTTTTTTTGTTTCTAGGACACTTTCTCTTAGTTAATAGATTGGCATGATTAGATTTGGCCTCTGGAGAATGACTTAGAGGTTGCTATCACTGTGAGGGAAAGGAGGACTCCCCCATTTCTCACTCTCTTAGGAACAACCTTGAGACTTTTCAAAACCACACAAAATACTAACATTCTAGGGAAGTCTACTTAATAACCACAATTAACCATCCCCCATATAGTAAGAATTTATGTTTTATGGGCTATTCAAATGCTATCACTTAACTCTCCTCCTTCAACTGTCCTGTAAAACTTACAAATTGCATTTATCTTCGTCACACTGTAGATACAATTAAGTGGAAAGAAAATGGTAAAACTCACTTAATGATGATGATTCTTACTAAGGTTTCAGTGGCAGCATGGTGGTTCTGAATTTGTCATTAGACAAGCTTATAGCTCAGGTCATTATATTCTCTTTTTAATATTCTTATATTAGATTTTGATATTCATAAGTATTGATATTTCATATCAAGACAAAGACAATGCTCCTATATATGGTTTTCGTCATGGTAGAAATGGTTTTACTGGTCTTTCATTTTGTTATCCCCCTCAATTTGGGAGGATTTAGTAGGAAAAAGTTTTGTGTTCTGATTCCATTAATTGGAAAATGACTATTTGACATTTTGTTTTGGGTTTCAGTTAATGTGAAAATGCTGAACTTACTATGCTTCATCTTCATGTGAGCTACTATAAAGGTTCTTGTTGGATTTGTTCTCCACTTGGTTTGTTTCGGGGTAGGGTGAGCCTCAAAACAGCAGCTTGAAGAACAAGGGGTTATTTATGTTTTTCTCATGTACTTGGACAGTTGAACAGGCCAGGTCAGTGGCTTAATTGCAATCTTCACAATCATTCAAGGACCCAGGCTCCTTTTAGTTATTGATAAGCCACACATAGTTCCAATAGGATTATTGACGTATTTGAAGCAGAGTCATTACCATGTCCAATTTTCAGCAGGTGAGAAAAGGAAGGAAATCATGGGGAAAATGGTGCAGTGGCTCATGCCTATAATCACAACAATTTGGAAGGCCAAGGCAGGAGGACTGCTTTGGCCCAGTAGTTCAAGACAAACCTGGGCAACACAGCAAGACCCATCTCTCCAAAAAATAAAAACCTTAGCCAGGCAGCGTGGTGCACAACTGGAGTCTCAGCTACTTAGGAGGCTAAGATGGAAGAATGGCTTGAGTCCTGGAGTTTGAGGCTGCAGTGAGCTGTGATTGTGCCACTGCACACTGTACTCCAGCCTGGGTGACAGAGTAAGACCCTGTCTCAGCCAAAAAAAAAAAAAAAAAAGGAAGGAAAGAGAGAAAGAAGGAAAGAGAGAAAGGAGGAAAGAGATAAGGAAGGAAGGAAGGAAGGAAAAGAAAAAACAAAACAGAACAGAAAAAGAAAAGAACAAAAAAGATCAGAAAAGAGAAAAAGAAAAATCAATTCATGGGAAATTTAGTCTCGTCATAAAGTAGAAGTTTAAAACTGGCACACGTTACTTCACACCAAATCCCATTGTGAAGGATCACCACCTGTGATCATATGAAGATCCCTGGGCTGGACTATTGAATGTTGAGAGACCACATGGACACAGGCAACAGAGAAAGTTGCTCTGACAATTGCAAATACCGACAGCCAGACCTATGACTAAGATCAACTTGGATCTTGTGGCCACAGGAGAACCTCCAGAAAATTTCAACCACATCACTGATCTCAGATGATACCAGCAGACATCAACCTAAATTTCAGAAAGGAGATTGGGGAATAATGCTGATGGATCTAGCTAAAATTCTCTGTGAAAGATGTGGATTTTTATAGATGATTAATAGTCTCTACCTCACATTCCGCAACAGGGTGAGTTGGTAGTAAAAGTGGTTCTGGCTTTAGGCTGCAAGGGAAGGGATTGGGTAATATTTTCTGATTTACTAAGCTGATGAGCTCTCTCTGGTAAATCCTAGTTTCCAGAGAATGTTACATTCCATTTGATCTACTGGACAAGACTTAGCATTGAATCTATGCATTAAAAAACAAAGTAGGAAAAATTTGGCATAAATTGGCTAATATGACCACAGAGGGAATTTGTATGAAAATAGAAAGGATATACACAGAATTCAGTCTTTAGGAAACTAGTTGGCTCCTGGGTAGGATGATCATGGCCAAAAATTATCTGTCGTAGGACTATGGGGCAGGGTTTGAGCATATCTGGTAGGAAAATGCAAAGCACACAAGCAAAAGTGGGGCTGATACGTTCTTGGACAGAAACTCAAAATATGCATCACTTGTGAGTAAAGAGTGGAGATGACATATGGTAAGAGAGGAGGGATTTAGGGTCAATAATGAGTGTCGAAATTGTCCCCTTGGGAACTTTGTGGGTATTATTGGTCCGTGTTGGTACCAGAACACAACATCCTTGGCTAAAGTGTGGGTGTGTACATCTGTGTATTATGTGAGTGGCCTGTGGATCTGTTGAAGTGTATGTATCCTTTCTTATGTGGACAGAGAGAAAGGAAAGGGCAAATGGACCTTCCATTTTTATTAACTACTACTCTGGCCTTAGCACCATGCTCAATTATTTTTATAGAAATCTCATTTAATTCATACAAATGAAAAAGTAGTATACATTTCTTTGTTTCCCAGATGAAGTTATGTGACCGAGGTCACTCAGAAGTCAATAAATTATGGCCCTCTGATGCCAAAGCTTATGCTTCTTCAGTTCTAGGACACAGGCCCATGCTTGTATCGTTCAGTCCAATAATTTAGCCTGAAGAAGAGATGTCTAGAGATGTTAATATACAAATAGCATGGACATTAGAATTAAGGACAACAAAATAAAGTGCAGAGAACAAAAGCAGAGGAGCCATATTTGAAAACAAAAATGAAAAATATTACTAAGGATTTAAGAGAGCTGGCTGGATGCAGTGGCTCATGTCTGTAATTCCAACACTTTGGGAAGCTAAAGCAGGAGGATCACTTGAAACCAGGAGTTCAAGATCAGTCTGGACAACAGAGCAAGACCCCATCTCTACAAAAAAATTAGATTTAAATTTGAGCCCGGAGATCGAGGGCACCACTGCACTCCAGCATGGATGACTCAGAGAGACCTTGTCTCTACAAAAAATAAAAATAAAAATTAGCTGAGCATGGTGGCTTGTGCCTGTAGTCTTAGCTGCCCAGGAAGCTGATGGGGGAGGATTGCTTGAGCCCAGGATGTCTAGCTGCAGCAGTAAGTAATAATTGTGCCACTGCACTTCAGCCTGAGTGACAAAGAGACGGTCTCTTAAAAAAAAAAAAGAAGAAGAAGAAGAAGAAGACAGCATCCTATTTGAGATAGCATTTTAACCAGTCTCTTACGATTGATATCTGCATTTGACAGATCTAACACCTTGTTCCACGTTCCTTGGCCAAGGCCACACTTGACTCAACACCGAGGCAAAGATTCAAGTACTAACCCCCGAAGTAGCTGACTCAAAAACTTCTTTGTCAGTAAGTCATATGACCTAAATCAGACGAAAATATGCTTTATACTTCAAGCACAGGAGCCTCTTGAAAGAGTTAATTTACCGTAGTGCCAAGAAGGAAGCAGGGCTTCCAAGCCAACCTTTATAGGAGACATATGTGAGGTGAAGTCTGACCTGACTTTGGGGCAAGTTTAATTGATCTGGGCATTTGTCTTTTAATTGAGAAAATGGGGATGATAGCACCTATATAAATGCCTGTGAGGATTGTCAAACATATATACGCTGGCTTTAAAAACTGTAAATATATAGAAGGCATGAAAAATAGTATAATTCATATCCATTTTATTAATGTTGCTATTTCAAGTACAAAATCAGCTCAACTTAGCGTTTTCTAGAATATCTCTAATAGTCAGGAATAATGGGTAATGTGAACTCTTGATTCAAATTAGCTGACTTCAAATACTGACTCTTCCCTATCTCTGACATAGGGCAAGAAGATACTTTGTCTCCCATGCTTCACTTTACTACGCATAAAATGAGGATAATCAATATTACATCATGTTGCTATGAGAAGGGTAAAGTTCATATTATCATGTTTATCACATAGTAAGATCTATAACATTGGGATACATATGCCATTTCTTTCCAGCGTTAGTTTAATTAAAGGTTCAAGGTCACCATCCAGGCTGCACATTTAATCACCTGGAATGTCTTCTACTGATGCCCAGGTATCACTTCCAGAGCAGGGCTATCTAATAAAAATATAATGCAGGTCGCATATGTAACTCAACTTTCTAATAGCTACGTTAGGAAAAAAGTAAAAAGAAACAGGTGATTAATAATACATTTTATTTAATCCAGTGTATTCCAAATATCATTTTAACATGCAATCCATATAAAAATATTGATTTTTAAAAAATATTCTTTCGTATTGTTAGAGAAATTCTTCACTGGAAACTTGTTAAAAAGAGAAAGATATTATTCAAAAATATTACAATAAGGAAGGAACTGAGCTCAACTCTGAATACAACCTAGACAGCTGATACGTTATAGCCAATGAGCAGAAATCGAGGGGTCGGTAGATAAAAAAAGTTGAAGAGGCAAAGTCAAGTATAGAGGGATTCTTGCTAAACTGGTTCAACAGGATCCTTTTAAAGGCAGGCCAAAGACATTAAGAGTAGAAGGTGAGAAACTTGATCAGAAATCAAGGGTGATTAGCTACCGTCGTTGGAGAGATTCTTGCTAAATTAAATTAGTAGGATTTTTGCTAAAACTGGGCCTGGCAGATTGATTAAGGATAGGGGTCAAGAACCAGACTCAGCTGAAAAGATTGCTCAGAAGAGCCTGTGTAAAGGTTGGTGAAAGTCTTTATCAGTATAGAGTCTCTGTCAGTATATCGGTTGGTTTCAGAGTAAATATTTGAAATCCAATGTGAATTTTACACTTACAATGCATCTTAATTTAGGCTAGTTACCCTTCACCTGTTCAGCAGTTGTCATGGGCTAGTGGCAACTGTATAGAACAATGCAGTCCCAGAGACTCCAATTCATTTTTATCTAAAGTAGGTCCCAGATATTCTTATTTATTTTTTATTTATAGATATTTTAAAATTATTGAAGTGATACATTGTGCAGCCATATTTAAGAAGAAGGATTTGCTCCAGGTTGCATTCTTCACTGTTGTTTTTATGAACTTTTGGGTTTTGCTAGACCCAAAACATCACCAAGAAATTTGTAACCCAGTTTGGCACTCTGTCCTGTTTAAAACCTTCCTGGCTTGTTTAATGACAGGTAAATTATGTAGGAAAGTTCTATTATAAATGCAGTACACAGGTTATTTCGGGAAATCAGCATGTCCTGAACTTTTTGAGCTCTGGCAATGAATCCTGTTGATATTTAAAACCAAGCCTGTGTTCTCAGAAAATAAACTAAAACTACAGCTTTGAGAAAGCTGATAACTTCGAGTAAATCCACTGTTATTTATCAAAGATGAAACTCATCACTACATTTTACATATCTAAAATACCCTTTTAAATGAATCTTGATAGTGTTAAATTGAGTTTAGCCTAAAGTTGCCTCTTAACATATTTTATGTTCAGCCTAAAGGTTTCTCTTTACCTAGTGTACTGTAACCAACTGGATGTGTAAACAGATTGTAACCTACCCGTCTTTTTCTCTTTTTTTCCAGAGATAGAGTCTCCCTCTGTTGCCCAAGCTGCGCAGAGCAGTGAGCAGGTCATAGTTCATTGGAGCCCCAACTTCCTGAGTGATCCTCACACCTCAAATTGTAACAAGTAGCTTAGTTTCAGCCAGTCACAGCAGCCGATTTTTGGCTAATCACAGGGTTCCACCGTTCAAACCATGTTCAAATAAGGCAAACTCCAAGCCGTAACCAACCCAGCCGTTTCTGCTCCTCACTTCCCTTTTCGGTGTGTAGCTTTCCTTTTTCTATCCATAAATGTTATTCAGCCATGTCGCGGCTCCTGAGTTGTTCTGAACCTATTCTGGTTCTGGGGGCTGCCTGATTCACGAATCGTTCTTTGCTCAATTAAACTATTACATTTAATTTGTCTAAAGTTTTTCTTCTAACAATAGAAACCTGAGTTTCAACCCAAGTCATGTGCTGCACGACCCATGAATGAGAGTTTCAGTATGTACTGCTTTTCAGCCTTTCTAAGTTTCTGTTAATTATTCTGGTGTAAACTGGGCTATGGTGTAAACTGGGCTATGTAATAACCACCCCTGGAAAGGTCCCTTTTTCTCCCAGAGCTGGAGTTGCATTTCTCAATCACAAGCACAAAGGCTGTTTTATACACAGGCTACTCCTCAACTATTGTGTAACTGTACACAAAAGCCATTAGTATTCCAGAGGGAGGATTTGTGTTTTGTGTTCAAGGAAGCTCACATTAGACTCAAGGTCTACTCCTTTGAGGCATCTGAGGCCCCCATGGTGACTCTTGAAAAGGCTTTTATTTCTTCAACATATGTAAATTGCAAAGGGTGAAGTCAATGTGATTTAAAGCTAACATCTCCTTAAGAGTTCAGAGGAGACAAAGGCTTTATGAAATGAAATAGTAGAGAAAATTGAAGTTCCAACATTTCAATATAATGTGATCATGAAGATGGAAAATAATATTTAGTGAAATTAAAAGTTCAAGCTCAGAATGCACATCACTCTTAATCTACATCTGTTCCTTCCATTTAATTTATCTGACATGCTTCGATTCTTTCAAGAGAATTCTCAAACAAGATATATTGGATAAAGGGATATTAGTGAGATGACCTTGGGGGTCACATTGCAATTTATGCAACACTTTTTAAAGAATGTTTTTCAGGCTTAAATGAGAGCGTATTTTAAAGGTTTATTAAATAAGGGTTTATTTAACACACTTAAACCTTTACCAAAGCTTTGCATTGTCATTTGGCATAATGTAATCATTTATAGTGATAATCCTCACTTTGTTATTTTAAATTTCCTCAAATAGAAGAATCACTTTTCTTCTTAAAGATTTAGGTGGCAGATAGATAGATAGATAGATAGATAGATAGATAGATAGATAGATAGATGGATAAATATATCATAGCTGTGAACTACTCTCATTTGAGAAAGTAATTGTGCTTAACATTCAGTGAGAAAACAGCAAAATGTGTTTTCTTTAGGTTAAAATGTGTTTTCTTTAGGCTTAATGAGATGCTAGTGTTGATGTATCATCTGTACTTAGGCACTGTGTCACAGGTCTGCATTGCACTGTATTCTTAAATAGAAATCCAAAACTAGCAGCAGTGTGTTTGCATTGCTGTGTTGTGTGTTAAAGAGGAATGCAAGCCCTTTCCTTTGTTCCGACTGTATAAAAACAAAGCAAAAAAGGAAAAAAATGGATCTCCTTATATAGAAATGCCCTTCTCACTCAAATGGCCTACAAATAAAAAGACTGTATAGAGCACCCTTGACATAACTAGCTCATCTTAGAAAAATACTCCATTTTATATTTCATAGGGCATTTTGCCAACAAGAATAAGACTTTCTGCATAATAAACAAATAAAAAATAAAGATTACATCCAACCAGATAAGGCCACAAACAAGCACACTCTTATCACGAGTTCTCTGAGAGGACTTCGTGACTGGAAAAGAGCAGGTCTTCAGCAGCTAAAAATGGTCTTCTTAACTGACACCATCTTGTAGTCACTTGTGATGAGAGTGCGGCATCTGCCACCAAAGGCTCTGCCACCTCAAACACTCTTCCCTGAAAACCAACAGACCACCTGGCCCAGACCAGGACTCCTTTTGTCTTCTTAGCTTCCCCTGGACTGGTTTATTAACCCTTTCTCCTATCTCCTTTTCTCTTGACTTTAAATGTTACTTTGCTTATTGTGGAATGTCTATAATATTTATACATGAGTTAATTATACTCTGACATGTGGTTTGCAATATTGACTGACTTGTGGAGTGTCTTGGACGTTCCTGTGGCTCTGACTCCTGAGTGAATGGGAAGTACTAAGGAGAATTTGTCTTCTTGGAAATTCCATGTTGCTCATGGCTTTTGTGATTGGAATAGCGTTAATAAGAGCCTGACATTGTGGCAAGTGGCAAACAGGCATGTACCTGGTTATCTCTAACTTTGCACCTCTCATGACACAAACACTTCCAAAAAGCAGGGAGAGGTGCAGAATAGAATCAGTGACGTGTTCAGAAAACTAGAAGTTTTATAAACATACCTGACTAAATTCAATACTGTAATTTTTAACCCACATTTACTACATATGAAGATGTTACACTGGTTCCAGTATGATTTTTTTACTTATTCTTTCATTCTTTTAAGAAACATTTCATGTATGCCTACTATGGGTCTGACCCAGGACCAAGTTCCAGAGATTGAATTAAATGCCCACCAGAATAAAGAAAATGTGGCACCTATACACCATGGAATACTATGCACCCATCAAAAAGAATGAGTTCATGTCCTTTGCAGGGACATGGATGCAGCTGGAAACCATCATTCTCAGCAAACTAGCACAGGAACAGAAATCAAACATCCCATATTCTCGCCCATAAGTGGGAGTTGAACAGTGAGAACACATGGACACAGGGAAGGGAATATCTATCACACATTGAATCCTGTTGGAGGGTTGGGGGAAAGGGGAGGGAGACCATTAAGACATATACCTAATGCATGCAGGGCTTAAAACCTAAACCTAAATGATGGGTTGATAGGTGCAGCAAACCACCATAGCACATGTATACCTATGTGACAAACCTGCACATTCTGCACATGTATTCCATAACTTAAAGTAAAATTTAAAAAATTATAAAAGCCCACCAGACAAAATCCCTGTCGTCATGGAGCTTAAAGCCTAAAGCAGGAAAGAGCCATAAGAAATACGTAATTTAAAAATAATAAATAAGGGTGGGTGTGGTGGCTCATGCCTGTAATCCCAGCACTTTGAGAGGCTGAGATGGGCAGATCACCTGAGGTTGGGAGTTTGAGACCAGCCTTGTCAACATGGTAAAACCTTATCTCTACTAAAAATACAAAAATTATCTGGGCATAGTGGCATGCACCTGTAATCCCAGTAACTCTGGAGGCTGAGGCATGAGAATCGCTTGAACCTGGGAGGCAGAGGTTGCACTGAGCCAAGATTGCACCACCGCACTCCAGCCTGGGCAACAGCGTGAGACTTTGCCTCAAAAAAAAAAAAAAAAAAAAAATTAATAAATAGAATATAAACACCTGAGACTACAGGTATAAAAGGTATAGGCTACAAGTATAAAAGGGCTTAGCTTACCCTGGGGAAATCAGAGAAGTCTTCCTTGAGGTAGTGTCTTCTACAGTAAGTGCAAAAACTTGAGTAGGAGCTTTCAAACAGCTACTTATGAAGAGACATTTTTCAAGGCCCAGGGTTCAAGGCTGATGTTAACAAAAAAAGCCAAACTGTAAAATATTTAGAGGTTTGTTCTGAGCTAATGAGTGACCATAACCCAGGGAATAGTCTCCAGAGGTCCTGAGAAAGTGTGTCTTAGATAGTCAGGTTCCACTTAGGTCTAATACATTTCAGTATGAGAGAAGATATAGGCAGGCACATAAATCAGTACATGTAAGATATGCATTGGTAAGATATGACTTGAAAAGGTGGATATCTTGAAGAAGGGGCTTGCAGGTCATAGGTGAATGCAAAGATTCTCTGATTGGCAATTGTTGAAAGAGTTAAGCCTTGTCTAAAGAGTTAAGGTAAATGTTTGAATGAAGGTAAGGGGGTTTGTGGAAGCCAAGGTTCTTGTTATGTAGATGAAACCACCAGGTAGCAGTCTTAGAAAGAATATGGCAAATGATTGTTTTCAGACCTTAAAGTGTCAAACTCTCCTTTAATCTCTCCTAGATCAATGAAAGACCTAGAAAGGGAAGAAGATTATAGATTCAAATTTATCATACAAAAGATGGCTTTGAAGGGTTATTTCAAATGTGTCAAGAAATATGCTTTTGGGGTAAAATGTTTTTATTTCCTTTAGGGTTGGCTTTCTTTCCTGTGATGCCACACCAGAGTTAGACTGGAATTTGGTACCAAACTCATTGCTACAGAGTCTGTTTTATCAATTTTATGACCCCTATGTCATAGTAATGCCTTAACATAGAGATCATAAGACTGATGAAACAGACTCTCTTAGGTTACTTGGGCCTAAGCCCTGAAAGGGAGAGGGTATAGTGAGGTGTGTCCACCTCCTTTCCCATCATAGTTGGGAATTCAATTTTTCAGGTTTTACTTGGCCCAGATTGGGTCCATTCAGTCATTTCAGGGATCTTAACATTTTATTTTTGGTTTACACTAAGACCTGAAATCTACATAAGAAACATACATGTGCACAAATGATTACACTGCAATAAAAGGAATATTATAATTTAGGCATGAAACAAAATGCAATAAAGAGGATGGCTTTTTTATTTAAAGACAAAAAAAGATTTTTTAAACCCAGCATTTCTTACTGCTTTAAACACATAATGTTGAAAATCTTCCCTAAAAATATATTTTCATAGCTGTGCTAATTTGGGTGTTTCTATCAGAGCCATCTAGTTGACACTGTCCCTTGCCCAGATTTCCCTATAACAGGAGATCATTCAATTTGTCCCATTTACATAGATCTCTCTTCCTCTTTTCAAGTCATTAATAACTTAACCAACTAGGACAATATCTCAAAGCTTGTGGAGGAAATTAAATGGTTCATAGAGGCATAGATATTATTTTAATATTACACACACTAAATTTTCTTGAAGAAATCTTTAATAAAATGCTACTGCTTATTAGGGAGTTTCCAAAGGACTGTTTGCACATATTCAATAAACTGATACACTAAAATTAAGATCCCTGAACCAAGTCTGCTAAATATTAGGTTTTAAAAATCTTTGTATGAAAGACCCATTCTTCATCCTAAATGTGCAGTTCTAATAACATTGTCCATGATATGTCACTGCTATTAAGAAGGAAGATACAGAGTCCTGTGAAAAGTGAACACATGGTTTATTAAAGTTTAAAGTAACTTCTCTTTGGAAAAAATTGACGTTTTAAATGTTTACAGAAATAATCTCATGATTTTCATTGGTGAGACATGAAAAAGATCTGAGCACCGAGAGCTGTATATTTATTCAAATTTTATTCAAACAAAATGAAATTTATTTTCAAATAATGTGTTCAATGATTTAAAATAGACAATATTTTAGAGATCATCTGTTATAAAGTCTAACTTCCTCATTTTGTACACAAGCACTTGGCACAGATAGGTTTATGGCAGGTTTGAGATTATTCAGCTGATGAATAGTGGAATCAGAAAGAGAATTCTTTTTCTGTCAGTTTAATGCTATTTCCACCTCACAGCACAACTGTCTTCTCTTTATTACTTGGTCCATATTTCTAGGAGAATAACAATTGCTTAGAAAGAGGAAGGGTAAATTATTGATCTATTTGTGCATATTCAACACAGTAAAATCAAGCAATAGTGTCTCTAAATAAAACAGAAAGTAAATGTTCATGTCGCGTTAAAAAAGAAACTAAAGATTTGTGTACTTCTTTAAGAACCTTCTAAAATACTCAAAAGAGTTGACAGTATTGTCTTCTTTTTAGTCTGTCGATCCTGTCAGGAAACTCAGACAATTTAGATAAACATTATGGTTCTAGAAGATTGCAAATCTGTATTGCAGGGCATTTTCGCAACAGGAGGTTTAGTGTTGCTCAGAATTTAACATGTAATTGGATGAATATGTTTAAACTGTCAAAGGCAGTCCTGTCTTCTTTACCAAAGAAGAAAGAGGATAAATGGAGCTATGTCAAGACTACATTCAGGTAAAAGGCAGATCCAAACTAAAATCTCCTTCATTTGACCTGATCCTATATGACTCAGGGAAATAAACATTTACTTTACTGACCATAACCTGGTGCCTCTCTAGCTTTCTTTCCTCCACTCCCACCTCCCACTCAGATGTTGTCTGGTATTTTTATTTTTGTATTTTTTTTTTCATTTTTTACGTTTATAACATAAATCTTCACTCTGACCTCCACGTCCTCCTCCACTTTCAAATACGCACAAGTGCATCTCCATGAACTTTACAACTTGGTCTTTTGCAGGCAGCCCCTGCCTCCCCGTGCATGGACAAGTGCTTCCAGAAGTTGGCTCTCTTAGTGTTGCCTAACTCTCACTTTAATACCTTGTCCAGAGGACAGTCTAAGCCAGTGATGAAGTGTGAGATCTAGAGCTGGGCCATGCTGTTCTGAATGTCCACTCTACCTGCAGTGATGAGCTCCTCAGCAAGAGCGTTAAATAATAAAAAGCTAGGTTTACTCACCTGTGAAATGCACACTTGAAGTTCTGGGAATGGATGACAGGATAACCACTAATTGAATGAGATTACAGCAGCATAATAAAATGACAGTAAATATCAGTTATTTGTTATAATCTTGATATATTCCCAATCACTTATCAATTCCTTTCTACGCATCACATTTTATTGAATTCAGATCTACCCAACCTTCTTCACACAAATCTAAATTTTGAATCTTGGACTTTATTATAAAGCTTCTTATTTAAGCACATATTTCACGCCCTCAATTGAGACCTAAAATAGACCATAGTCTTTCTTTTATAGGTCTATGTAAAATATTTTAATGATGTTGGCTCGGGGAAAAAAATGCTTGTTGTGATTCAGACTTTCTCAGGTTGTGGTCAGATCCTTAAGGTGTAGTGCCATTGAAGAGGACACTGGTTAGTATAGAGAAGCAAACATATTATTTCTCATTCATCCTAGATGTATGGCTGAGGCCCCTCTGACAAAAGACATATTAACAAGAGAAAAGCATACACATTTATTTTGTATAGGTTTTACATAGCACAGCAACCTTTGCCATGAAATGAATACTCAGAGAAATGGTAAGCCTGTGTATTTTTTTTACATTTGGTTTTGTGAAAAAGTAGGTAGTCCTATGATCACATAAAATAGTGTACTATAACGGTAATAAACTGGGGTGAGGAATTTGGCAAGGCTTGTTGGTTCAAATTCTTCTTTGTGTCGCTGTATCTTCAGATACACAAATGTTCTTTTCCTATGGGTATGGGGAGGGCACCATTCACATGAGGGTCTTATCATCTCCTTCACAGGAAGGTAAGAAAATTGCTCCTAGGTTTCATGACTGCTTCATGAGACACACGTGGAAAAAGGTCAAAAAATGACCATCTGGCTGGCTTCAGCTGCTTTCTCAAATGTCAGAATGTCACATTTTGGGGGTAGTATTATTTTGGTGCATGAATAATTGAGGTTTTTCCATTACTTTTAACTGCAATTACCAACCTAGTATGTTTTGAACCAACCTAATATGTTTTGAACCCCATCATTAGAGACCATCCTAAGTCAGAAGTGATAACCTGATGTCACTTAAATGTAAAAAAAGGAGTGGATATGTGATTCCATAAAAGGAAGTTTTGTTTTGCCTTTTTAGAATACAAGGCCACCCCTGAGCACAATAAATATGAGGGATCAATATAGTGGAGTCAAGCCTCTGAACTCAAACAGGATGGCCAGTGGTATAAAAATATAAAATCCAATTATAAGATTTCTCAACCAGATTATGTGTACGTACAAAGTGCTGTTTTATTTTCTTCGTGTTTTGTTTTTAATTTGTTGTTGTGTTGTTAGTGGTGGTTTTTTTTTTCTTTCTTTTTTTTTTTTTTTTCTGGTTGCTAGCAACAGAAACTGCGGCTAATTCAAAAGGAAACAAGAAAAGTAAACTAAAAAAAAAGGAAAAGAGATGACAGAAACAAACATAAAAAGAAAACAATTCACCTAAGTTTATGGGAAAGTTCAGGAAGTCAAAGCAAAGCTAAAGAATCAGATCTGAGAAAGGACAGCAGTCAGGAGCTAGGACAGGTTGGGGATTTAGGGTAAGTACACCAGGGACAGGCTTCTTAGGGACCACCTGGGATGGAGCAGCTGCAACACATGTGGTCCTTAATGCCACTGTTTAAGGTTTACATTTCTGGGAGAATGAATCAGATGTTCTAGTTATAAGTCACATTGCATAAGTTTGACCGAGGAAAGTCCAAGCATTTTGATTGCCTTTTTCACAAAGACCTTAAGCAAGTCAAGAAGAGAAGCAATTCTCCAACGGAAAATTGAGCTGCTGACATCAGAAGAGAGTAAACATAACCTAAACCAGCCAAATCAACAAATTAACACAATGACCTTTCACATAGGGATCTGTATATTCTGAGAAAATTAACATGTGATAATTCTGTTGGAAAAATCAGTGAAACATTACACTGGCAAAGCTATAAAATTATTGTTGAAGGGTGGGACCACCATTAAAAATCACATTAAAGCAAATCAAACCATATAAAGACACTGTAGAAAACATTTATATCACCTCATTATCTCAAAATTAATATGCTCCTTTAGGTTGTAGTTTTAACACACCCAATGAACACAAAACATCACGAACATCTCTTGAATATTTATGGGGTGCAAAACTTGTGATCTGCAGGGACTCTCACCACTGGCATGTCACAGTTATTGTCCAGGAGCCTATACCAGCTACCTGCCCCTCTACACACACACACACACACACACACACACACACGCACACACACACACATTCTCTTTCAGATTAATATACATAAGATTTTCCTTCTTTGATCATTTAAGCAATTTGAACAAAGTGATTCAATTGTTGCACTGTCTTAGTGCTTAGACACTTATGATGATGAGACTAAATTCATAACATTAATCTTCAGTTTGACTTGCTTAATCCTGAATCATAAAATCAATAAAATCATCCATATGTTATTTTTATGTGTTATTAAGGTGTATGGGGCTGGATTACATGCCATCTACATTATTTTATTTTTATTTGTCAATTTTTTGTCATTTACATTATTGAGTTTGTTTTATAATTTTGTGTATTTTATTTATGGACTTTTATTTTCCTTGTATTCTCCGGAATAGTTACTGGAGTCTACAACGTGTATGAAATTGGGGTGGAGGGAAACGTAATATTTGACAATTTTTTGTCATATTGCCATTACGCTGGTAGAATAGTAAGAACTCACAAAAAATTATGTAGGGACTCATAAGAAGAGGAGATAGAATAGTGACTTTTGTTACACATACACACACACACACACACACACACACACACACAGTGTTATTCGGGCAGATAGAACTCTCAGTTTGAATTTTCAGACACAAACTAGATCTGATATTCTAGCTATGCAAATTTAAACTTTATGATTGAGATGTTATTTTTCCTATGTGTAACATAATCATAATTAAACATTTTCTAGCTACATCAGCTAACAACCGAGGATTCAACAATCTCACAAAAAGGGACGTGTTTTGTAAAGTTCTGGTCATATATTAATTTTAGTACTACCGGACTTCTTTTGGCATTTTGTAAATGAATGCCACACTAAGAAGATAGAATTTTACTTGAATACATTGTTCAGGTTTCAAATTCAAAGGTTTAATTTGGAAATGATTTTTCCCTATGTGCATAACACCTTTCCTTCCTCCAGTCCAATTCCTACTCAATTATTGAAGTTTCACTAAAATCCGACTTGTATGCAGTCTTCTCTATTTCCTTCATGTTAAAGTGATGGCTCCATGAGCTTGCTTTGCACATATTGTTAGGGCTTTCAAGTGATAATTTATGACAGGTAGTCTAAGGACTGAGGTAATCTGTGATTTCAATACTTTGAACAGACATAGAGCATGGAAAAATTCAGGACCCAACACAATAGAAATCTAAAAACATGATTTTATTTTGGAGACCAGACCAACTTCCATCATTCAGAGAGACGTTGCCCAAAATTTAAATCTGGCTGGAGTATTCTTGTTCAGGGAAATGCTGATGTCATGAGTTCTCATATAACAGCAGCCAGATAATCAGTATTTGCTTGGACAGTACCCATAGTTCCAGGAGACATGCCTTTATGGAAGGCAAATGGGTAGATTAGCAGAAACATGGATGCTAAATTGAGACACCAGCAAGTTCAAATCCATTGACCATTCTTGAGAAGTTGTGGATGGCTTGACCTCTCTTAGCATTATCAGTATTAGCTATAAAATTGGGATAATTCCTACTGAATATGCCTTAAAATTAATGGAATAATGTATAAATAGATAATACATTAAAAAATATTGATCCCTTCTCTGTATACTACAAAGACATAGAGCCCTGGGTAATATCGAAGGATGCATCTCCAGGCATAGAAGATGAAATGGAGAGTGCACCTGAAGAACCAGTGCCCCAGACTAAGCGGGCTTTTTCTAGGGCTACTGTCAAATTCCTCCTTTATTTAGCGTTGCAATAATTTATGTCTTGTCTTCTCATGTAAACTCTAACACACTCTAAAATGATCTTTCCCAGTAATCAACCTTCATTTTTTGATGAGTTGTTGTTTATATAGTAATTCTGTCTTCAGAATCTACCTACGTTATGCCAACATTGTGTTCAATGTTATAGAAAATTTGAAGATAGTCTATACTCGTTTATAAGCCACTTTCATTCTCACTGCAAAGTGAACAATGCATGTCAACTAGCAGAAATATATTTAAATGTTAACTGTTTCTTTAATTTGGAAGAGATGAATTTTTAAATAAATTTTTAATACAAGCAAAGTGGTATCCAAATAGGTAAACAAGTATCCTCTAGATGACAGGGTAAGTAGTTTGAGCTCTTGAAATATTGCGTGTAGATAAATGTGTTCACCTAATGTGATTTGAACAATTAATATACATATAAACCCTTTTGGAAAGCATTGTGAAGGTCTAAAACATGAAAGATTGAAACATATATTTTGATTGACAATAGATGCAAAAGACATGTATGTTCTTATTTAACATATAAAATTGATTAAAGTTATGTATCTTTCAATCATATTCACTGCTCAGAATACTATGCAGCTGCTAAAATGGTAATTGTAGGTTTGAAGCAACTAGGAAATAATGTACGATTAAAATTTGCATTTTTTTTGAACTTGATGTTCTATTTCTGCCTGTAATTAAATTTTGTGCTGTTGTAGTTTTTAAATAATTGCCAGACATTCTTTAGAAAACAGTCAGAAAATAGATTTAAAAATTAAATAGTGTCATTTCGTATCGAAGCTGTTTGTATTTGCTTTATACTTAATATTATAAATGTGTCTTCTAGTTTATCTGCAGAGCACTTAAAGTATAGAGAGTTATATCAAGGATTATACAAATGATATTCTTTCATTAGCTCGGCATCAAATGTTAAAGAGACGAGCTTCTTCTAAAATGTGTTATAACTAAAATTCAGAGAGAAATTAAATAATTCTTATAAGGTCCACAGCAGAGCCAAACTTTTTGCCTATAATCAAATGCTTTGAATGCAGACACATCAACCAAAACTTTCTCTTCAAATTGCAGTTTTTTGCTAAGTCCCAGAATGCAGAAATTTGTGGCAGAAAACACGGGTTTTCATGTAAGATGAACCTTCCAAATCATGAAAGGCAGCAATTAGCTCATTAGTCGATTTGCATTCTAAGGCATTAGACATTTTCCTATGAAGATAACTTACACAATGTTGTGATATAGGAGTTGAAGTGTTTATTAATAATGATGAAATGAATAATCCCTTACATTAATACAGCACTTTACAGATTACAAGGCACTCTAATATTTTGTCTTTCATTTAATTCTCTTAAACACCTTATAAAGGAGGCAGGATGAATTTTTATTATCCCTATTTCATCTGGGTGCAAATTCAGGGTCAGTGAGGTTAAGCGGATGCCAAAGCTTTCAGAGAAACTGGAGGGGTTGGCACTTACTCTTGACCTTTGAGTTTAAGAACAGTAACTCTTCTTCCTACTACAATAATATTTCTCAAACTGGGAATGTTTCTAAGAGCAAAAATAAAATAATGATCTATAATTGTTTCTATATTATTAAAATATATTCTCACATAAACTACTTTAAACATCTTAGGCTTTAGCCTACATAAAATTATGTATAAAATACTAAAACAATTAAAAGATTCTCACACATCCAATGTACCCCAAAGTATATATAAAAAAGGGGGGGGGTCATAATTTACTGGAATTAAATTATTACCCAGAATGCAAAACTAACACCAACTGCTAACAATAAAGTTTCTTTGAATTGCATAGCATATATTATTATGGGTGTCACATAAAGATTTATTTCTTCCTGATATTGTCTCTTTGGAAATGTTGAGAAAACTTCTTTGGCTGAATTCATTCTGTTCTGGTTCTGGCTTGACTGCGTATGATTGTAACACCTTTGCATTAAGTTTACTTCAGCTTTTTTTGCATTAACAAAATAGTACTATTTGATATAAATACTTTCACAAATCCAAATGCAAATTTAGGCACTGAATTCTGAGGACAATATTCAATTATATGGTGGGTGATTCATAGAATTAGGGTATGTTTACATAGTTTATCTGATTACAATTAAAGTGAGTAAAACAAGTAAAATCAATTTACAGTGAATATGTGTACCTTGAAAAACATTTGTGGAAAACTTCTGAAATTAATATATGTTTTTAGGAATGTTTTATTTTATATGCAGTATCTCCTTAGGGTAGAACAAATATTCACTAGATACAGTGAATTTTCCCACCAGCTATCGTAACTTGTGCCTAAGTTCTCACACCCCTTAGTGGAATAAATATTATCTGAATCTTACCAGTAGATGGAATGAGATTGAGAAAAGATAAAGCACATGCTGAAACCAGGGTGTTAAACTAGATTTATGTGTGCCCCAACTACTTTCCTTCATCCATGTGCCTCTAAGTCTGGGAATGATCTCTGTTTAATTGACCAAGAACAGTTTTGATTTTAGCCAACATCCAACAAAACATTCTTAACGTACAGCAAAGAATATCAAATATTGATTCCTTACTATTAGATACTACTTCAGTAAATTATAGTGCATATAGACCTCAAGGCAACTTTCAGCATGAGATATAGTTTTAAGTAAAGTCAAGGTCAGTACTTATTAATGCTTTGGGACTATGTTTCTTTGAAACACAAATAATATGTCTTGATGTTGCTTGCTGAAATGTTCGTTTCTATATTGAAGGAGAATATGACGTTCTCAAAATGTTAAAAAGTGTGCCCTGTAGGTTTGCCAGAAATCTATGGATGTTAACAACATAAAACTTCCAAATTCAAGGTAATAAATATTCCAATACAGTAACACACAAGATAGGACAATGCCCCCATCTGGGACTTAAAATTTTTGGTCAGAATTTTAAAATCACATGGGAAGTCTATATTAAAAGGATATAAGATTACTTATGAAAATATTTATATCTAACATTTGTGTTAAATGAACATAAGAAACTTGGGCTACTAAAATATAATCTAGCTTTTTTGTGCATAAATCAAGTCAGTCTTTCAGATAATTTTCATTTAAAGTCCCTTTATTTAAAACCCCTTCATTAGTATAAATTTCTTTAATTATAAAATTATATATATAATATCCTATTGTGTATATATACAATATATAGTGTTGTATATATTGTATAATTATAAAATTGTATATGTATGATTGTGTGTGTGTGTGTATATATATAGATACATATAAATTTGCCTATCTTCTTTATTTCACATAATATACAGATTACAAGGCATTTGGTGTTTGTTTTCTTTTTGGTCTGGTCTAGTCCTATTTCCAGATGGCTGATTTCTTACTGATTTTGTAACTCACAACACTGATTCTTACTAAGCAGGTCTTGGCATGACCCTAGAGACACAGGAAAATGTGATACCCACTCTTACCATAGATTAAGAGAGTTATTTTTTTTTTATCCTTTCTCCAGCAATCAAATGTTTTAGCCTTACTTATCTCATTCCTGGATAACTTTTCATAAGCACATGCCATTAACATTGTTTACATACATTTTAGCTTTTTCTCCTCAAAGTTCATTTGATTTTTTCTCAAACCACATTGCCAGTGTGTTAACTCTAAATCTGTTATACTGTATACTCAGTTTTCCAGTTCTCAATTTCAACTTCTCTTTTGCTAATTATTCCAAGTAATTGGTGTGCCATTTTCTCTTAATAACATCAAAAGTCTATTCATACAAATGGGAATTTGGGTTTGATGCTACTGAATATTGGAAAGTTATTTTTCTTATAGATAGGAAGATATTCAGTTGGACTGCAGATTTCACATCCCACTGGTGCTGATTCATTAATGGGTATTTTGTCTCACTTTATTGTGAAATTAACAGCAGCAGGTACTATGCCTATAGTGTTGGAGGCACAATATTGAGTCTTGAGTCATACTCAGTATTCTGTAAAAACTATTTTTATATAAGCAAATGACTGCTATTTATTAACCTATTCATTTGTTCAAGCTATTAATCAAAGCTTCATTTATGTTGTTAATGTCTTTCAATTGATAATTCAGTCTAGCTTAGGTTCTTCGTTTTGAAACTGTGAAGTTTGTTGTATTCTTGAGTAACTCTAGCAATAAGAGTCTCTTTTTTTCTTTGCCAAAACCTGGCATGCAGTTTCTGCTGATTAATAGTATTTCTAACATTAAATAATATTTCTAACATCATATAATGTTGAAGACTTATTAGGGCTTAGAAATTTCTAAGGTGAAGAAATGTTCAATTTCCAACTTTTTTCCAGGGTGAAGATTCTTGGGATTTTGATTTCTAATTCATTTATAATTGTTATAATTTTAATCTTATTAGGTTCTAAATTAATTACATATCTCTTGAAAAGTCCAAAAAATAGCCTCCCTCTTCCAGCAAAAGTCTGTTTGATTGTCATAAAGAAGACTGGACTCTCACTTCCAGCATTCTGGACATTATTTTAATAAATCCAATATTTGTTCTACTTTCTATTCTATAACAATAGTCATGTTTATCCCCTATAGGCTCATCAGTTAATGTTCCTCAACCAGATGCACATACCAGCAATTTTGTAATTTTTAATATATTATTTTAAAACAATACAGAAACTAATATTTATCCAATTCTTCCATTTACTCCATTATCCTTTATGCCATGCTATCCCAGTCATACAGAAAATGAAGAATAGATTAGAAATTAATCCTGAAAGATTTTTGAAAACATTTTAAAAAATGATAAATTAAGTTGTCATAGACAACACCAAAGAAAAACATAGTTACCAGATAATGTGTAAGTATTAATTTCTTTATTTCTATTTTACTGTAGTGTATGTGCTCCTATAGGATTATTTCATTCATTCAATTTTGTATTCTGGTTAAATCTGGCTCTGCCTAAAACATGAAAATTGTGTTTTAAAGATAAAAATTATGGTATTATTTTACATTCTTTACTCAAATTGCAACTTTAGTACTTTCTAATTATACATACATGTCTGATATTTTATCAAGCCTCAGTATATGCAAATGACATTGGAAAATGTTATCCATCAGACAGCATCAGAATCACATTGTACCACAAATGGATCCTTCATATTAAATATCCAATTATGAATCTAGAATATAAGGGATTTAATACCATTATTTAATGGTAATTCTTCCAGTGTTCACTGAATTATAAAGAAGAAAATCAGAAGAGAGAAAATCAATGATGAGTCAACATTATACTGACATGGTTATGTCTATGTTGATATTTAGTGATATGTGTATTTAATTATATCATCTATGTTCAAGAAGACAAAACAAGAGCTGGAGTAAAATCTAGAGAGAGACATGTATAGAGAGAGAGATGGAGATTTTTGTCCCATATACATTTTTCTCTTACAGTTTGGCCTGTTGTAGAGTAGAAATATTACAGCCTTGGAGTCGGAGAAATTTGAGCGTTAGTCTCACCTTTGTGTGACTACTTCCTTTACAATTGCATGGGTTGTGTAGGCTTTATAAATAATTTATCCGAGATCCTGTCTGCTCATAATTAAATTTTAAAAAGAGGACAGTGAAGGCTAATACTGTGAGAAGTATTAATTATATATATTTCCTATCTACATATTTCATAATGTATCCTCTATATAGTGTCTGAAACGTTGTAGATCCTCTCTTTGCTTCATCAAGTGCTACTCTGTTTTGTGCACATCAGGCAGTGGTATTTTTTCTGAATGTTCATCGCCTATGATATTTCCTGAGCCAAAGAGGATATGAAGTATGTGATATTTACATCATCTAATGTATTTAGACTTAAGTTAACTTCCTAATTCAGGTATAAAATTAGCTCACTATGAATCAGTGGAGAATTACATTCATGATCTCGGATGTCCCTTGGAAATCTCTTGAGGATTATCCTGCTTCCATACTTTCTCCTCCTCCTCTTCAGCATCAAGTAGAACTGGTTCACTGAATGTAGCTCTCACCTCAATTGATGATTCTAAAGTCTGAGTTGTAGAAACACTGAAACCACCATTGCAACATCAATCTATGACTTACAAATTTTGTCTCCCATAGACAGACCCTCATATTATTTATATTTGTTTTGGTTGTGATCATACTGTAGACCATCTTATTACAGATAGAGTCACAAGTGGGATTTCTGGGTTTATATAGTTTGGTTCAATGGTCTTGACTCAATCTCTGGATCCTCTTAGTATTGTAAATGGATATAGAAGGCATTCGTCTTTGTATTAATTTTCTCTCAATTCTGACTACATCTCAAGTTAGGTTTCATTGTGCTTTCCAAAATTATTTAGACCATGCCTCACATGCTAAGTGGAACGTGCGAATACAATGAAAAGCAGGTCCCTGCAGTCTTAGCAGTTAATATTCTAATGCGTAAGTATACAAATCAGTCCATAGTCACTAAGATTAACATGGAAGTAAAAGTGTTTTTTGGTGAGACTGTATAACAAAAGGATCTGGTACAGCTGGGGGCCTGAGGAAAGTTCTCTTGAGACAGCTATGTTTTATCTGTTGTTCAAAAGACGAGAAGGTAACTAGGCAAAGATGGGTGGTGCAATGGAAAGAAGCATATTAAATAAGATATTGTATAAAGCTTCCAAGGCAGGTGAGTGATCCTATGCATGTTACAAGAACTAAAAGAAAGGGATGTATGGGTGGGTAGAACTGATGTTCTAGGAGTACTTAATGGATAATGGGTGGATTAATTAAGCCATGTTAAAACGTTGGGGTTTTATCTAAAGACCAATGGAAAGATGTTGAATGATTTTGTGCATGGAATTGGAATACAAGGATTTGCATGTTGAATAGATATTCGATAGGGAAGGGAAATGTGGTCCAGAAATTGATATTCAGGGAGGCAAGTGAGATAGAGGATGTGCATATCTAGGAGATAATTAATCTTATTTTGGACTAAGATCATGACAAGAAAAATGGGAAAAACATCACAAGTAAATACACACTTTAAATCATTATATGTATTTTAAAGTATTGGGAACATCTCTTTGGAGTAACGATTCCACCTGTGAACAGAACACTAGTGATACCATACTCAAATTTTGCAGCCTGGTGACTACTACAAATAATATTTTTTTGTTTTTTTCTGGAATGGCCTTAGACCTTGAAAACCTCTAGAAAGCTTGAACAGCATCTCAGAATCTGCAGAATCTTGAAAATGAAAATTGTGCACTGTGCACCTCATAAATAAGTTAAATGCTGTCTGTAGTTGATGAATCAGGCATGCCACACGTCAGGTTCTGTCAACAGCAAAGAAGACTATCACTTCCTCACTGCTTAAATAAGTTTAACTTGAATGGAATTTTAAAAGCACTAAGATGAGGTACATTGACTGGAAACTGTAATTGAATCATTCCCATAAATGATTAAGGCAATGGGAAACAAAAGAGAAAGGACTGAAGATTTTATAACCATTTTTGGATGAAATGGAAGCAGCTACCCCTGCCCCCAACCCCCTGTATTAGTCAGGGTTCTCTAGAGGGACAGAACTAATAGGATAGGTGTATATTTGAAGGGGGGTTTATTAAAGACTATTGACTCACAATCACAAGGTGAAGTCCCACAATAGCCTGTCTGCAAGCTGAGAAGCAACTAAGCCAGTCTGAGCCCCAAAACCTCAAAATAGGGAAGACCACAGTGCAGCCTTCAATCTGCAGCCAAAGGCCCGAGAGTCCCTAGCAAATCACTGGTGTAAGTCCGTAGTCCAAAAGCTGAAAAACTTGGAATCTAGTGTTTGAGGACAGGAAGCATCCAACACAGGAGAAAGATGAAAGCCAGAAGACTCAGGATGTCTTTATTCAAATTATCCTGCCTGCTTTATTCTGGCTGCGCTGGCAGCTGATTAGATGGTGCCCAACCAGATTGAGGGTGGGTCTGCCTCTCCCAGTCCACGGACTCAAACAATCTCCTTTGGCAATGCCATCCTGACACAACTAGGAACAATACTTTGCATCCCTCAATCCAATAAAGCTGATACTCAGTATTAACCATCACACCCCTACAGATAGTACCTTATAGCCTCATCCCCAAATAATAACAATTGTTGACATAAAACAATTGTTTACTCTGTGTCAGGCACTGGGGTAATCTCTTTACATAGATGATCTTAATCTAATGCTCACAAAAATCCAATGAAGTAATTTTTAAAGCTACTGTTTTTGGATGAAGAAAGAAGTCAAATGGCTTGCCTAAGGTCATAAAGTTTGTAAGTCATAGAGCCATGAAGGCTTATTTTTCACACTTAAGCAATACTGCTTAGCGTTATGTGGTTCAGGAGTTCTGATGTCTTGCCATGGAAGTGAGCAGTCTCCATGAGGGAATGTATAGTGTGTATTTGTGGCATCTGCTCATTCAACAGTAACTGAGTAAGCACCTACCATATGCCAAATACTGTGTTCATGTCTGCTCATGTAGTGAGCATGACAAGTCTAAAGTCTGCCATCCTACCACTTGTAGACAAGCAGGAAAGGCAGAAAATTGAATGAGGATTAATTTTTAAATACAATAAAGGCTATCAAAATGAAATAACAGAATACCCTAGAAATTTATAGCAGGACCGACTATCCTACCCATTTGGAGAGAAATTTTGAAAAAGGAAATTGTAGACAGACACTGGAATGGCAACCAAAAGTTGGGCAAGAGACAAGAGAGTGTGAAAGTTTTCAGGTGAGCAAGAACAGGGCATGTTTTGGGAGTAAATGAGTACATTGTGGCTAGGGAAGAATCAGTGAGAGAGAGCATTAAGTGGTTTGATAGGTAAACCAATTCAAGACCATAGAAGACAATGTAAGTTATATTAAGGTTAGATTTTATCCTAAGGACAGAGGGAAGGCACTGAAGAAGAAATAATAGGCATAGAAGTTTAAGACTTTGGCTGGGTGTATTGTGTCCAATGGATGAGACTGAGGGGAGCCTAGATAACCAGTTATTCAGGTATGCAGTAGTTACAGGATGAAGGTGGCAGATTACGGTTATCTTGGACAAGAAACTGCTAGTTAGGCTGGAAAGAAACAAAATTTGAAATCAGCAAGTCAGAATAATAGTTTTATGGTATAGAATGTGTGGGCTAAGGGAAAGGAAAGGCTCAAAAAAGACATAAAGCTCTCTGGGTAAATTACTAGATGGTGGAGCTATGCTCTGAGATGAGAAACAAAAAGTATAGGGGAAGTGATGACTAAATTCTTTTTCGATCAACTTTGTTTAAAGAACCATGCCAAATGGGGGTATATCTCCAGTGGGCATTAACTAATAAGTCTGGACGTCGAGAATGAGGCTCTTTCTTACCAGAATTGAGAGATGCCTAATGGATCAGGTTGCAAGCTAAGATTGTGACTAGGACTATAGCTAAGTATTTTAGAACTAGGCACAGTCAGGGTTCTGATTTTCCATAAAGAAAACGGATGGCACAGATGTTAGCCTTTTGGAAAAGGTAGAGTACAGACTTTAGTTACATAAGGGAGTCTTAGAAGGTAGAAAGGGAAATAATAATAAATGTGGCAGAAATTAAGACCTATGGGTTGCTCCAACTGTGGAAAGAAAAAGGAAAAACACATTAGAAGATTAAATGGTTACTTTTTGGGAACGTAAGGTAGTTTGACCTCAAAGAAGGCTTGGGTAACAATTTGATAGGGATATGACTAATATTTACTTAATCCCACTACATTTCAAATATAGGAGAGAGCCATATTAACCCTTGGGTATGGAGCACACTAAGCCTTTGAATTTGAGTATTAGTATACATACTACTACTATGCATGAGTTGCAATTCTAGTTTTGAGTTTGGGCACTCAGTGAGCTTAGATTAGAGAAGGCTGGATATGGCAGAGGGAAGGTTGTTATCCGGGAATCTGGCTGTATCTGGTCATTATGTACTAGTAACTATGATTGTCTCATGTAATATTCACATATAAGACAATTAATGCCCTGAGAAATGAAGGAATTTGACCTAAGTTAAACTGTTTATGAATGACAGCAAGATTTTGACTTGGGTGGGGACTGGGAAACAAGACTGGCAATATTTAAAGCCCGATCTCTAGGACAGATCAGAAACTTGTTTTTCTTGAGAAGTTCCTCCTCACACAAACAAGAGGGCTTCCTTGAAATCTTAGGTGGTATTCCTTAAAGCTAACATCTCTCCATATTAAAGGCAAATTGCCAAAAACCTGATACATATATGTCATTTCTTTCCAAATCATATTTTAAGTGTCATTCTATGGTGTTTTGTCAATGATTGCCCTCTGGCATCTTTTTTCTAGGTTGGAATATTAAAAATAATAAACAAGAGCAAAGTCATACCCTAGATAAAAAGGGTAGAATGTCTAACTAAAATCACCAATATTAATATCTGTGGAGAGCTTTCTATCAAAACACTAGCTGATTGGCAGGACTTATATTTTATTGTATGACAGATGAAGATACTGAAGTTCAGACACTTAATTGATTATATATTTTTTATAAGTAAAAGTGGATTTTTCATGATTTGCACACATCATAGAAAAAGAAAAAAATTCAAACAATTTTACCCATTTAGAGATTATGTTTGGCGTGTCTCACCCAATATGTGACGAACAGGCAGAGCCAAATTTCACTTGGGCAACTGTGGCTGGGGGAGATTTTGTAGCTACTGGATGGGAATTTTATACTTACTTATAGCACACCAGTTATCCATGAGTATTTTCCAGCTTCCCATGCAGTTGGGTTAGAGCCATGCAACCAGCTCTGATTCATGCAATGCAACCAGAAATAATTCAAGTCACACTGGGACAAAAACTATTTAGAGAAAACTTGTCTTCTCCATCTCTTCTCCTCCTCTGTCTCAGTAACCTTGGAAGCTCTGCATTACAGAAAAGAGTAACTTCAAGATGGAGTCAGCCTAGATAATTGAATACACAGTTTGAGGAGAGTGACAGAAAAGCATATCTCTATCCTGAAAAAAATAAAAATAAAAAGATTAATTGTTTAATTAAATGTTACACTCTTAAGCCACAGAAATTTGAGGATTCTTTGTTTTGCAGAGTAGGCTATCCTATATTGATGCAAACTATAGATACAAAGCAGCTTAACCTGAGAGACCTTAGGAAATCATAGCGAGTTCCAATGAAGAGAGCCATGCTGTGTATATTCAGACACCATGGGCAGAGAACAATTATGCAAATGTTGCAAATAAGAGCCTTGTGTTCAAAGTCACAGAGTTACACGATATTAATAGTAGATATTACACACTGAGTTCTTTAAGAAGTTGACTCTTAGATGGATATTGTAATGTGGTAAGTTTATTGAGTGTTTTCAGTATCAACATTGTTGAGGAAGTAATAAAACGTGATTGAACAAAGAGAAATGTAAACTGAAATGCAGTCATAGCATTTTCCTGAAATTTTTTACAGGGCCCTGTGGAGCTGAAATGGATTTCCAAAAATGTCTTGAATCAGGTTATGGGCACCAGGCCTTTAGACCCCACATTACCAGTAAATTGATGCAGGATGCCGTCAGAAAGAAGTCATGACTTTGTCAAGGCAGCTTACTTTAGCTGAGGTTGCATCCCCAAAAAAGGGGAATTAGCTGAGATTTGTCCAATGTCAACACTCATCTCAGCAGCCCCAGGAGTCACTGTTGCAGTCTTGGAGCACGTATGCAGGGAGGACCAGGGAATCCAATACAGTAGGCATTGAAGTGAGGTCAGCAGGCTTCTTATGTGAGCATCCTATATAGTCAGGCAAGTGGAAATGCAGAGATGCCTAGTAAGTCTGTAGGGTTTTGTTTGTGTTTCTTTTGTAAATCTAGACAGAATATTTCAGTGCTGTAATGTGTCCACAACCTTATAATGGCTCCATACTATGATTAGAGAATTCCTGGCCCCGTCAGCTCAGTCATTTGGAGACGATATTGACTTTTCATTTAATTCCACCACATAGTTAAACACAAGCCTGTGACTTTTTGGTGTACGAGAGAAAGGAGGCTCAGCATGTTTTCCTTAATGAACCATTCTCTTCAGTTCCTCATTCTAACTGTTGATGCAGATCACTGTCCCTCCCTTCTACCATCTCTTTAGGATAATAAATCTCTCTTTCTCTTTGAGAAAAGTATTAATATTTAATTGCAAAAACTCTTTAAATGTTGGGAAAATATTAAACTAAGCACTAAATAATGCCCAGGAGAGTAGGCAGCTTGATTTGTGCAGTGAAGTTTAGTTGTTCATTTGCATTTTTTTCTAATAACAGTGACCTACTAAGTGGATCTTTTTCATGTTCTTTTTCAGAAGTAAAGTTCTATTGAGTAAGAAAATAAGTAGCAAAAGGGAATGTCGGTTTACATTTCTGTTCCAAAGTGCCCTTTGAAACAGTGCTTATTTGAACACATTAAATTTGTTCCAAAAGTATTCGGGTCATGCATAATTAAATATGTAGATTTTAGCAATTTTAGCTCTTCCAAAATATGTTGTATACTACATAATTCGTACTTTTTACTAAGTATTACTGTTTCATCCTTCCAGATGTCTCTGTAATTTGCTATTCAAAGGTTAATTTTATGCGAGTAATGAAGGTCAAGATTTAGTGGAATTTTAAATGATAAAGTGTACGTGTTTCAACACATACCATTGTAAAAAAGTTGGACACAAATATATTCAAGGGACAACTCAAGATTAAAAAGGATTAAGGGCTATTTTAACATACAAAATTTAATGTATTTTATTGATTATACAGAATTATTTATATCACCAAGGTTATGAGTGCAAAGAAAGAGCATAAGTTCTGGAGGTCAGTCGATGTCCATGAACAGTAGATTTTTTTTTCATATCCACACAAAGATTGCTTCCACATTTCATCAGGAATTTTTGGTGTATGGTGATGATTTATTTAACTTATACAAATCTCTGAACAGGATATGCAATACCAAAAAAATCTCCCTATAATAGTAATAATAACAACAACAATGGTAATTGTGCCTACTATGTTCATGTAGTATTTCTAGTATATTCACATATTTGTCCTCCTTTGATTCTCACCAAAAATAACAGGTTTGCTTCTTATCCTAATTTTACAGATGAAAAGTCCCAGACACAGAAAGGCTCTATAAGTAGCCTGAGGTTACATGTCTGATAAGAGGCATAGTAGGGTTTTCTTTCCTCACTATTACAGACTAAATATTGTGCTCCCTGCCCCAGATTCATATCCTGAAATGCTAGCCTCCAATATAATGGTATTTGGAGGTTAGGCGTTTAGGAGGAAATTAAGTCATGAGGGTAAATCCTTCATGAATCATTGATGGGATTAGTGTTCTTATAATTATGAGACTCCAGAGATGCCTCCTGGCTTCTTCCATCATATGAGGACCTAGCAAGAAGATGACAGTCTGCAACCCCAAAGCAAGCCCTTACCAGATACTGAATCTGCTCGTGTCCTGATCTCAGACTTCTCAGTGTCCAGGACTGTGTGAAAAAAGAAAACAAAAATATTTGTTGTATAAGCCACCCCCCAGTCTGTGGTACTTTTGTTCTAACAGCCTGAACAGATTATGACACTGACAAAGAATGATCTTAACTTTAGGACAACTTGCTGATTTGTATTTCCTTACTCCCCAAACCCAGAACAGCACTCACAATTTCTTTATTATTTTTTCTCTCCTTTGCAGTCTTGATAGTCACTAGCAGCCCATAAGGGCAAGTGGAAGCACAGTAGATACTAGGAAGGAAGTGACACAATGTGAGGGACTCCAGAAAGATCATTCCATATAATATTGGTTATTTGCTACTTCAGTTATTATGTTACTGTAATAAAATTATTTTTAAAATTATCTCCCAAAACGAATAGAACCTTGATGTATGGTGTCACAATTAATGTTAGTTTCTTGAACTACTATGATTAAAGGTTGTTTTTTTTTTTTAATTTCTTTATATGGGACATCACAGAATGACACTGAGAGTTAATAAAGGAAAAAGATAAAGATGAGCCCAATTCTGATCATATGGATTACGTTCATCTTCCTGCCACTGGCCTAATTATCAAGATCTATACCAATGTGGACTCCCATGAAATCAGGCGATCGATGGCAGTGTAATTCATGCTATTTTAAAATAAATATGATAATGCACAAGCACATATGTGCACATACAAACATACATATTCTCCATATGTTCTTTATAAAATAGAAAATAATTTATTGCATGTATTTCTGATTAAATATGAAAGATCCACAAGCTTCCTCCAACATTGGAAGCAATACTATTTCTTTCTGAAGGCTAAAAAATCACAACATCTGTATAATCAAAATATATTTTCACCCTGAGGGAAATATGGATTTATTATAACGGAGTTCAAATGAAATTCTCAATATCCAATTAAGGCAAACCATGCCTCACTAACTATTAACTGTCACCCATTGATTGAAAATCAAATTGATCAACGATTAGAGTGACCTGTGATTTGGAACTTCTGATCACCAGCATATCACTTGTCAAAAACATGTATATTCAGTACCTAGCCCTTTAGGGTTGCTTGGATTAAAGTTATTCAATGCAATCTGTGTTCTCTGTAGTTGCTGCTTAACATGTTTCATGTGGCTGAAACATGCATGTGTTCCATACTTTGAAAATGAGTTTATCACAATTAGACATATAACAATAATTATTTGGATTTTAAATTTCTTCTTTTAAACAATTAAAACAACAAATTTTTCTTTACAATTCTAACACAAATTGAACAGTATACTAGTATCCTGTCATAATTCAGAACGTGATTTTTAAAAAATGTGTGAAGCTTGCTTGATCAGGAGGTAAATAGCTGAATGAGCACAACCTCTCCCTACCTCCTTCCACCTCTCTGCCTTTCCTCTGCCAGTCAAAAGACTCTAGAAACTCTTATATGTTTACATCAGTGCATACATACACAAGTAGAAATGGGTCAAACAGCCAGTGACAGACAAAATTCCAGAAACAAGTTGATATGTATTTTCAGGAAGAGTAACAGAAAAGAATACATTTAGGAAATGAGGAGTAAGGTAATGGAAATCAAGAGCCAACACACACTAGGTTTTTACAGAGGTGTGTGAAAATTTGGCCAAAGCGGGTACAGATGGAAATGTGAATGGTGGTGTTAAAAAGATTAAGGACAGCATTGTCCATGAATTGGACTTGCAGAGAGGGAGAAGAATTTTGAAACCATTGATTTTTCCCTGTAGAGGGAATTCCTTACTTGTTTTTTCTGAGGGGTTACTTTGAATATTCAAACTCATTTTTAGCTTCTCTAAGATTGTCAGAAATGATGCATCAACTTGAGTTTATGAAGTTGCAAGTCAATCTTTACTTAACATTTACCTGGCTTCTCATCTTTGGCCACTAGAGTATTGAATGATATAGTCAGCTGGGATAGATTAAATCTAGACATAACTTTTTAAATGTTTTTGTATCTATGCTCCTAAAAAGTATCCCAGAAGTTGTGTCTTCATTAATAGACATTATGTAGATAGAAAGGAGGAAGTATTAAGCTAAATAAATAGAGTTAACTCCCAACAGCTTTGCTTGATGCAAGAGTTCTCAGTAATTTTCATATATCCTTGGACATAGCAAATCTCTAAAAAGCTAAGAAAATATGCATCATTTCTCAATGATAATTATCATTTATTGCAGCACTGTGTGTGTGTGTTCATGTGCATGTACATGTGTGACACATGGCATTAACATATGAAATATGGTTGGGATTGTCTAAATCAGCAAGCACTGTTTTTTTTTTTAGAAAGACTGCAGTCATATCCCAGACACTAACTATAATTGATTAACGAAATATAAGCTTGAACAGCTTATATATGTGTGCATGAACACATAAACACACATACACACAGGAACAATGCAAATACTATATCTAATACTGTTCTTGTATCAGTTTTCAACATCTAATAACTTGGTTAACTTCTTAGCATGCACCGCTAATTGAAATATTTCTACCATGGTCTGGATTACTTTCTTCGGTTCTTGCAGTCAACACTATGCATCAATTTCTTGATGTGTTCCAAAGCCAATTTTGGAGGAACTGAACTTTACTTAAATGTTTCTCTTCTTTTTTTCACCCGAATCAGTTTTTGTCTCCAAATATGGAATACTCAGTCTGTCTTCCCATTTCAAACTTTCAGACTTAAAAAGCAAAGGTTGTGTCTATTGTTTCATTACTTTTGTTTGCTTTTGTTTGAATTTACAACAGTCTTTGCGATGGTACTCCATCCAGTAAAAAGTGGAATATTTCTACTTTTTTTTCATCTAGAAACATCTCCCCTTTTCTGTTGTGTAAAACTTAGGCTGCCGCTTTCATCTGAATGCTATAGGTTATAGTTAGTTTAACTTGAATTCAGATCATTTTAAAGGGTGGCATGTTTTTTCCAGATTTTGCCTGGAATAACAGTAGTCTCCTGGCAAGAGAGCAGCCTGATAGAAACTACACTCACAGACTGCCTATCTGTGAGCATCATCTCTTTCCAGCTAATTCAGGCATTTCTTAAAACACACTTACGGGTTGACTCATTAAATATCTTCAATTAGACAATTATCAAATTTGGAGAATTCACATTTAATAGTTTCTAAAGTGGTGGTGGGTGGAGAAGCAGGGGTTATGACTGCAAAGCCTACATAAAATAAAGCATTAGTTTGAAGTACATTTAGGTACTTAAAACAAAATTGTGGTGCAAATTAAAAATTACCATAATTCAGGCACCAG
Organism: Rhinopithecus roxellana; assembly: GCF_007565055.1. NCBI lineage: Eukaryota > Metazoa > Chordata > Mammalia > Primates > Cercopithecidae > Rhinopithecus > Rhinopithecus roxellana. The sequence continues at coordinate 35,378,329 of NC_044568.1, forward strand.
AGATAGGTTAAAATTTGAAATCCAAAGAAACTAATCTCTTTTTCTCCCTCTCTTTTTCTCTTTCCCCCTCCCTTTCATTTTCTCTGTCTCCAAAGTCACATAAATTCTTATGCAGAAATCGTTATTTTTATGGTTTTACTATTAATTTACTTACTATAGAGAAAATTTGGTTATCAGATATTTCAAGTTAAGAGGAAATTCACAGATACACTTTTGAACAGAGTTAAATAAGAACTCAAAAGGCCTATTCTAAAAGAAGACATTATGTTCAGCACAGAACTTCTGAATAAAGGAATGCATGAATAAATGAATCTCTTGGAGGAAAGTTTATATAAGGACACGGTTCAGGAAAATATCAATAAGCCTAAATATGGAATAAATTAAAAATAGAAGATTAGAGAAATTTAAGGCGTATACAACCTAACAAGGAAAAACTTCAGTAGTTTAAGCAGTTTATGAATCACTGATTCTTCATTGAGAAAATAACTTTGTGTGTGAGAAATCTGCACCTCTGAAGTGGCCAAGTAAGCTCCTACCAAACCAACATTCCTACGTTTAGAGACTATAAACTCTGAATGAAAATAGAAAAAACTCAAACTACTGGAGAGCTAAATATTACTGACACATTGCAGAGAGCACTGAACACCTGAAACAGGAAATAATTGGGAGGAGTTTCCACTTTTAAATGAGATTTAGCCTGGGGACAGGTCAAAATGAGTGCTGCTTGGAGGGGCTAAAATAGAACACCAAGTATCTTTCTGTTCTGGAAAACAAAAACAAAAAAACGAGAATAGTTCTGGGTAACCATAACTACTGACCTACTGACAGCGAGGGGAGGGAATCCCAGGAAAGAGCAAGCCAGAGGCAAGGAACAAATTCTGATCTCCGAAACCTGCATTTGTGAGGGAGATTCCAAACAGCACAGTTAAGGATTAAAAAACTGATCTAATATTAAAATGATGTCCAAAAGGGTTTGCAGTTCTAATCCAACCAAATTAATTGCCTATTAATACAAATAAGCAGAACAAAACACACATTTTTGGGGGGAGGGGGATGGTTATAACAGTATCCAAAGTTTCTATAACACAACATTCATAAATACAACCCTACACTGATCAATTTTTGGTCAAGTGATTTTTATGCAAAAATTACCTCAAAAGTAATCAAGAACTTAAATGTATGAGCTAAAAGTATATGATATTTGATATGGTTTGGCTATGTCCCCACCCAAATCTCAACTTGAATTGTGTCTCCCAGAATTCTCACATGTGTGGGAGGGATCCTGGGGGAGGTAATTGAATCATGGGGGCTGGTCTTTCCCATGCTATTCTCTGGTAGTTAATAAGTCTCACAAGATCTGATGGGTTTATCAGGGGTTTCTGCTTTGCTTCTCTCTCTTTTTTCTCTTGCTGTCATCAGGTAAGAAGTGTCTTTTGCCTCCTGCCATGATTCTGAGGCCTCCCCAGCAATGTGGAACTACAAGTTCAGTTAAATCTCTCTTCCAAGTGTCGAGTATGTCTTTATCAGCAACATGAAAATAGACCAATACAGTTATTTAAATACATTAAAAAAACTTTGGGAAAAAAACACCTGTTCATGAAGAAATAAGCAAAACCCTGAACAAGTATAAGATGGAAGTGAACTTTCTTGATCTGATACAAGGACATCCACAATAACCTCAGGTGACTGAAGTTACTTAATAGTGAAATATGCAATGCTTTTCTGGCCAATTTTTTTTTTTTTTAATTATACTTTAAGTTCTAGGGTACATGTGCGTAACGTGCAGGTTTGTTACATATGTATACTTGTGCCATGTTGGTGTGCTGCACCCATCAACTCGTCAGCACCCATCAATTCATCATTTATATCAGGTATAATTTCCAATGCAATCCCTCCCCCCTCCCCCACCCCCATGATAGGCCCCAATGTGTGATGTTCCCCTTCCCGAGTCCAAGTGATCTCATTGTTCAGTTCCCACCTATGAGTGAGAACATGCGGTGTTTGGTTTTCTGTTCTTGTGATAGTTTGCTAAGAATGATGGTTTCCAGCTGCATCCATGTCCCTACAAAGGATGCAAACTCATCCTTTTTTATGGCTGCATGATATTCCATGGTGTATATGTGCCACATTTTCTTAATCCAGTCTGTCACAGATGGACATTTGGGTTGATTCCAAGTCTTTGCTATTGTGAATAGTGCCACAATAAACATACGTGTGCATGTGTCTTTATGGCAGCATGATTTATAATCCTTTGGGTATATACCCAGTAGTGGGATGGCTGGGTCATATGGTACATCTAGTTCTAGATCCTTGAGGAATCGCCATACTGTTTTCCATAATGGTTGAACTAGTTTACAATCCCACCAACAGTGTAAAAGTGTTCCTATTTCTCCACATCCTCTCCAGCACCTGTTGTTGCCTGACTTTTTAATGATTGCCATTCTAACTGGTGTGAGATGGTATCTCATTGTGGTTTTGATTTGCATTTCTCTGATGGCAAGTGATGATGAGCATTTTTTCATGTGTCTGTTGGCTGTATGAATGTCTTCTTTTGAGAAATGTCTGTTCATATCCTTTGCCCACTTTCTGATGGGGTTGTTCGTTTTTTTCTTGTATATTTGTTTGAGTTCTTTGTAGGTTCTGGATATTAGCCCTTTGTCAGATGAGTAGATGGCAAAAATTTTCTCCCATTCTGTAGGTTGCCTGTTCACTCTGATGGTAGTTTCTTTTACTGTGCAGAAGCTCTTTAGTTGAATTAGATCCCATTTGCCAATTTTGGCTTTTGCTGCCATTGCTTTTGGTGTTTTAGACATGAAGTCCTTGCCCATGCCTATGTCCTGAATGGTGCTACCTAGATTTTCTTCTAGGGTTTTTATGGTATTAGGTTTAACATTTAAGTCTCTAATCCATCTTGAATTAATTTTCGTATAAGGAGTAAGGAAAGGATCCAGCTTCAGCTTTCTACTTATGGCTAGCCAATTTTCCCAGCACCATTTATTAAATAGGGAATCCTTTCCCCATTTCTTGTTTCTCTCAGGTTTGTCAAAGATCAGATGGCTGTAGATGTGTGGTATTATTTCTGAGGACTCTGTTCTGTTCCATTGGTCTATATCTCTGTTTTGGTACCAGTACCATGCTGTTTTGGTTACTGTAGCCTTGTAGTATAGTTTGAAGTCAGGGTAGCGTGATGCCTCCAGCTTTGTTCTTTTGACTTAGGATTGTCTTGGCAATGCGGGCTCTTTTTTGGTTCCATATGAACTTTAAAGCAGTTTTTTCCAATTCTGTGAAGAAACTCATTGGTAGCTTGATGGGGATGGCATTGAATCTATAACCTTGGGCAGTATGGTCTGGCCAAATTTTTAAAAACTGCATCCTTACTACCCCACTTCTATTCAAAATTGTATAAGTTGGTCTTAATTATTGAAAAATAAGAGAATAAATTTAATTTCATAAAGATGTGAAAAGAAAAAGTAATATCATCTCCATTTGCAACTGACATGATTACTCACGTAGAACATGTTAAGAAATTCACAAAATCTTATGACTCACAATGAAATGTATCACAGTCCTAAGTTACAAGTTAATGTATGTAATTATTACATTTTTGTATTCTGGCAGCAGTCAGAAGATAAGATAATAATTAAACATTTCTACCTAAAGTATCATAAGCAATTCAGAAATAAATTTAACAAATACATGAATATCTTTAGACTCAAAAAACAAGATGATAAGTGCAAATGAATACCAAAGTGAATAAAGAGATACACCATGGTCATGGATTGAAAAACTCAATATTGTTAATATGTTGATTCTTCCATAATGCCAGCAGCCTTTTTCTTTAAATCAGTTTAAAAGTTTATTTTAAAATGTATTGCAAGCACTAAGGGCATAAATTTTTTGTTAAAGGAGAATAGCAAAGTTAGAGAAATTATACAATTTCAAGATTTAATATGAAGAAAATGTAATTTCAGAACCATAATATTAGCATACGAAACAATCAATAATTGAGATATAATAAAAATACATCCCCCAAATAGTCACTTTATGATACTATTTAAATTTTCACCAAGAGCACCAAAGTAATTCAATGGGTAAAGATAGAGCCTTTCAACAAATCATGCTGGATGAAATAAATGTTCACAGGAAAAAAAAAAAAATAGTAGTAGTCTTAATCTCACCCTCACATGATACATAAACTTAACTTAAAACAGAAGATAGACCTCAACATAACAGTTGCAATCATAAAGATTTTGAGTAAAACATAGGCCAGTGTATCCATGTTTTTGGAATACTCGAAAGTTCTTGAAAGGACACGGAAAGTAATCACCATAAAAGAAAATAAAAGAAATAATTTAAGTGTCATAAAATAAACTTCTGTCCATTAAAATATAACATTAAGAACATAGGTAAGTCACAGGTTGTGAGAAATATTCACAATCTATATTTTTGGAGAGAGACAAAGGACTGGTATTCAATCTACATAAAGAACTACAATTCAATAATAAAGACAATTGAATAACAAACGAGCAGAGATTTGAAGAGATACTTCAAAAACAGTTATGCAAATGGCCAGTAAGCATATTTTAAAAAGCATAATAGCATTTGTTATTAGGTAAGTACAAATTAAAATCATAATGAGATAGCACTATTTACCCACTTAAATGGATAAAATTAAAAAGCCTGAGTTGCTACTCAAAGTCGGCAGGAATGTAGTATGACTAGAACTCTCATAAATTGTTGGTGGAATATACAATGATGCAACCACTTTGCAAGACTGGAAATTTCTTTTCAATATTATGCACACATTTCTCTATGTAATAGCCATTCTTCTAGATATTCACCCAAGTGAAGGCAAAAAAAAAAAAAAAAAAAAAGACATTGGCTTAGAATTATAAAAAGGTGTATAATGCTTTATGCGTGTTAGCCTTAAATGAAAAATTGCCCAAGTAGCCATCAATAAAAAAAATTGACTAAACACATTATATTCATACAATAAAAACCTATCAGCAACACAAGGGAATATATTACTGATACACACAATGATATGAATAAATATTGTGGTAACTGAAAGCTGACTTACACATTAAGCACATAAAGTATGATTCTTTTTATATAAAATTTTCTATCAAATAGAAATTATGTTAGAAAAATTCAGAATGGTGGCTGTTGCTGAATCTTTAGGGCATGTGTTAAGAGAATTTTCTTGAGTGATGGTAATATTCTATAATTTGATATCCACATATGCATTTGTCAATGCTGAGTAAATTTTGACTTAAGTTTTTGGTTTCATACATTTATCTAAAAAGTAAAAGTACTGTAAATAAATATCTTACACTGGGTAAAGATGTGATTCCTAAAGTATTTAGTGTACTAATGTAACAATTTACACTGAAATATGTCCAAAAAAACCAAACCAAAACAGATGGATTCATAGATAGTTAAAGCAATTCATAAATTGATTAATATGGTGTTAATAAAAGTTATAGTAAAATTGTAATTGTAGAATCTGGCTGGTGGATATATATGTATTCACTATAAATTTATTTCAACTTTTTATGTATTTGAAAATGTATAATAAAAATTGTGTGTATTTTAATGATACAGTTTGGTTTTAAAAGACATGTCAGCAGGAGTAATTTATTATATATCATTCATTTACACTGGAATTTTAAAACATCTATCTTTTAGGGGAAAAGTAAAAAATCTGCATTAATTTCTGCTATCAGTTGCTACAGAAAACCAACTTTGTGAGAGACTACACGTAAACCCAGCACAGTATTCTCAACCTTCAGTTTGGGAAGAAGCAACAAACTCTGGTTTTCAAGTCCTGAAACAAAATGCATCAAGTATCCTAAACATCAAGTGTGAATCTTGCTTTTTCTGATGCCATTTGAATGAAACTTCTCTAACAAACAAAATAGCATCAGAAAAGTACAGAATTTTATAAACAGAAATAACAGTAGAAATAGAAATATATACCATTAAAATCAGATTCTCTTGTTGACTTGTGTTAAGGTTTGGGTAGGGACCCTCCATCTGGGCCCCTAACTCCTTCCCCACTGTGGCTTCTAATGAAATCACAGTAATTATCTAGAGTTCTCTACATCACACATAGAAATTACAGATCCGGTTTTATTCCCTTGTATTTTAAACAGAACACTAAGGCTCAGAGAAGTAAAGTGACTCACCAAGTTCACAAAATGTAGTTCTCTAATTGCCAGTTGAACTTTCAATTAAAATAATAATTCAGACTAATATGGTAACATAGAACAGTTGCTTGTGGGATTCAATTTTCACTTCTTTCTTTCTTGCAATTATTGGTAGACTAGAAAACATACAGTAGCTTTTCTTCTGTTTCCTGAATAACTTAATAATTTTGAGTAAGTTTAGAATAAATTAAATTAAGAAGAAAAGGTACTCTTTCCTTGTGTTGTACCTGTGAAACAGTTTCAGTGAATTTGCTTAGATGATGCCAATTCCCCAGTATTGCTTTTAATAATACTTTTTTTTTTTTTTTTTTTTTTTGAGATGGAGTCCTGCTCTATCACACAATCACACAGGCTGGAGTGCAGTGGCACAACCTTGGCTTACTGCAACCTCTTCCTCCTAGATTCAACGATTCCCCTGCCTCAGCCTTCAGAGTAGCTGGGATTACAGGTGCTCACCATCATGCCCAGCTAATTTTTGTATTTTTAGTAGACACAGGTTTCACCATGTTGGCCAGGCTGCTCTCGAGTTCCTGACCTCAAGTAATCTGGCCACCTCAGCCTCCCAAAGTGCTGGGATTACAGGCGTGAGCCACCACACCTGGCCTAATAATATTTTCAGATACATTATTTCTTCATGCCTAATTAAGTCCTCATACATGTTATTCCCTCAAAAGTTGTTACCGTAAAGAGAAAATGGCCTCAGATATCTAAGGCTCAGCTCAGCTCTCGTCTTCTCAAACTGAATAACTGCTAACATATTAAAGGGCTACCTTTACTTCATCTAGTTGCTTCTTAATCATTATCAGTCACTTAATAGGATAGGGCAAGAGTACCGCCATCTTCACAACACCCCACCATCTTAAGCTTTACGTTTCTATTTGGCCACCTGGCCAAAAATGGCAAATGTTAGCCCTTTCCATAGCTTCAACAGAGCATAAGGGCCCTAATCCTCATAGAACAGCCAGCACTTTCCTAACCCCTCTCTAACAGAATCTTGCTTCAAAGCACACTTCTCCACTGGGCCCTTTAAAAAAACATCAGGCTGTAAGAGAAGCTTGCTCCTGACCTTGCCGGCCAGAAGCCCTTCTCAGGTTTACTCGCAATTAGCCTGTATCATCTGTAGAGCCACCTTCTCGCCTCTTCTTCCCTTAGTCTTTCTATCTCAACATAATATGCATAAAGACTTGAAATTTCAGCTATCAAATGGAAATGTAGGAGCATAAGGGTTAATTTGAAAACCTTGAGAACACGCTATACAGTTACCAACACATTTCTACCTAAGCAACCGACCTATCTGCCTTTATCTTTCTGTTAGGAAAAATGCTGGCAGTTATATATGATGGAACAGCCTTTTGGTATTTCTACTCTTCTATTATAATTATTGAAGTTTCACCTTTGAAATCTGAAGGGAATGGTCATAATTTCGAGCTTAGAAAAACATAGAACCTCACTTTAGCATATATTCACCCTATTTTGAGAAATTGCCCAATAGATTAAAAAAGAGAATGAGTGGTGTTTTTTTTTGTTTTTTTTTTGTTTTTGAGATAGAGTCACTCTGTCACCAGGCTGGAGTTCAGTGGTGCAATCTCGGCTCACATCAACCTCCAATTCCCTGGTTCAAGCAATTCTCCTGCCTCAGCCTCCTGAGTAGCTGGGATTATAGGCATGTGCCACCACACCCAGCTAATTTTTGTATTTTTTAGTAGAGACGGGGTTTCACCCTGTTTCCCAGGATGGTCTTGATCTCCTGACCTTGTGATCCTCCCACCTTGGCCTCCCAAAGTGCTGGGATTACAGGCGTGAGCCACCACACCTGGCCATGAGTGTTCTAATGTACATGTTTCTATACAAATATTCTGAAACTTTAGCTTCTATCTAAAATACACAGAGGGTTTGATAAATCACAAATTCCTGGGTCCCAACCTTAGAACTTATTCGACAGTGCTGACTAAGAATTTAAGAGCAGGAATTTGCATTTCTACCAAGTTCCTCTGGGGAGGTCCCTGTGATCAATACACTTGAGAACTATTGCTTCACACTAATCACTCTGTGAGATAGATTTAAGTCGTTAGATTCTCTTAAAGAGAATTCAAAAAGATTTAATGAAGTTCAGGGTTATAGAATTTTTTTTCTCTATTATGCTCCATGCTCAAGTTACATGAATAGAAAAAAATTAGGGCAAAATGTGTAGAATATATGAATTAAATGTCCATTTATACAGATTCTATTGATATTTGAATCTCAAAACATTTAATAACACTGAGATCTAATTATTTTCACTGATTTTTTCTAATTTTTTAAAACATTTTAAACAATGTACAATTTGGGTGCTTTTGGTTTTTACTTTCTTCCCTCCTTCCTTCCCTCCTTCCTTCCTATAAAATATTAAATACATGGGTTTTTTTTTTTTTTATTTTTGTCTTTTGTTTTAATATTCAGACCAAAGCTGAATCCCATTTACAGGGGTGTGGCACAGGAATATAGCTTGTAGGTGCTGGAAGTTGGATATTATTACAATGTACATTCATATCCTCACTTGTGAGATTTAACACCTTCACAATGCCAATGAGAAAGCACTGAACAACTAAATGAGTTACATCTACATGGAAACATGCCACAGTACTAGTTGCCCTGAAATGGAATAAAACACTATAAATGGGGCTTCAAATTAGATGTTTTGAAAAGTATAATCTTACATAAAACCCTCCATGTCATTTCACTTTGCTTGTGACTTGGAAATAGGCGAGCACAGAAATGTGAGGAGGTGGGAAATGTAGAGATGAATTTCTCCCATCATCTTCCACCCCACACTGTGAGTCTATTTTAGTAAGTTTGCTTCCTTTGGAAACGAAGAGCTGGTGAGGCTTGGCAAACAGTGTAATTTTCATTTGCTTCTTTCTCGCTAAAAGTTCACAAGAATAAATATATAGTTCAAGTCTTTTTTTCTTTTATGAGATGGAGTCTCACTCTGTTGCCCAAAGCTGGAGTGCAGTGGTATGATCTTGGCTCACTGCAACCTCTGCCTGCCAGGTTCAAGCAATTCTCCTGCCTCAGCCTCCCTGCAGCTGAGATTACAGGCACCTGCCACCATGCCCAGTTAATTTTTGTATATTTAGTAGAGACAGGGTTTCATGTTGGACAGGCTGGTCTTGAACTCCTGACCTCAGGTGATCCACCACCTCGGCCTCCCAAAGTGCTGGGATTACAGGCGTGAGCCACCACACCTGGCCACATAACTCTTTTTTTCAAAAGAGCTGGAATAAAATATAAATAAATACATGTGCGTGTGTGTGTGTACATGATGTACATGCATTATATATTATATAAGGTATGTATATGTGTATATAAAATAATACCATCTTTGCAGTAACCAGTGTTTTCTTGTTGACCCTAAATATCAGTTTTCTCATCTGTAAAAAGGACATGGGAGTGGATTAAATAATTTCTATCTTTTGCATAAAATATTTTAAATTTTTTTAATACTTTCCTCTTAAAGCATGACACATGATGGTAAATAAGATACTGGGAACCCATTTAGTCAGTTTGTTGAGGACAGTACTGAACCCATCTGCACATATGTCAGGTACAGAGCAGTAGCCCCTCACATGTGTGGTTGTTATGCACCTTATTTCCATGATGGGTGTCTAGCAAATAAAGGCTTGTGATTTTTCTTTTCTTCCCCAGATGTGACTTACATATACATTTTTCCACTACATGTTCTGGGAAAAAAAAAAAAAAAAGTGTTATTCTTCACAATAATGTACAAGTGCCTGAAATAATGGAGAATGCTTCTCTATTCTGACACAGTGTGCTGTCATCTTTTGGCAAAAATCCTACATTCTTGGTACTACTCAATTCATTTTAGCCACGGCTGTACTGCTTTTAATCTGACCACGTTTTGGTTTTTTTTTTTTTTTTTTTTTTTTAAACTGATGATCCACAACCTTAAAAAATGTAGAAGAATTGGAACTAAAATACTTGGCATGTTACATGAAAACAACTGATGAATGTGACTTTGGTATTCAGTTAGAATTCTAAATTTTAATATATGTTCCTGAAATTTATTAGGTTATATCCATAACAGTATCAGATTCTTGCATGTTGTGGCATTATTTTACTTATTAATTTTTGCTCTTGAAAAATAAAGAGTCACCTTTTTCAGCGTCCAACTTTACAAATCCCTGATGAGGTCAGTGCTTTCTAAAGTAGAAGGCAATTTTATACACTCTAAATGAACAATTAGCATAAATTCATCTTTCTTGCATAGGATGAATTCTCCATTTAGAGCACCATGGTTTATTTTAACATCTTCTGCACACTTCAATAGCTTGAAGAATTCTGCATGCTATTATCCCAAAATGATTTTTGGTTTTCAAATTGCTAAACTTAATAAGATGGGCTTTCTTCATCTCCTGTATTACCATATCACACCTAATGAAATAAGATTCAACCAATCAAATTCTTGGATGACTGACCTTTATTAACTGTAATTCAGAAACATGATTTCAGAAAGCTCTATCTTATAATGCAAAAAAAAAAAAAAAAAAAAAAAAAATTACACAAGTAAGATTCCCTCTCATTGGCCAAGGAAATAAAAGGTCCTCTGGAGACCAGTCAAAATTAAGCTTCAAAATACAACAGAATGATAGAGAAACAATGTGTATCCTTCCTTAAGATGACATTAATTCAGCTACTTTAATTATATGGCTTTATGTCTATTGTATTTTCTTTATTAACCTTGGGTAATGTCAATGTATGCTTGAAAATCGTGATAAAGTATTTATTATATTGACTCTATTCAGTCTTTTGCAAGGAAATACACTTTCTTCTAAAGATATTTCTTTCAAGACACAATGCACGATGTCACCATTCTTTCATCAAGCATGTTTGAATTGTGTATAAGTTACTATATGGGTGTATGGGGAATACATTCAAAGCTCTTTACCAGTCACCTTCTTTTTGTGAAGGACTAATATGAGCACTGGAGGTACAGAGAACCAGTCTGTACTCTCAAAAATACACAGTCCAGGGTGAGAACGAAATTGTCATGTTGTGCTTTAAATGGTAAGACAGAATAAATCATTGTAAGTGGGGACATTCTGAGGTTGCAATGTACTTTCTTCTCTTGTTCTGGGCCACCGTGACACTGCTGTACACCCTATTCTTCCCCACTTGCATTCTGAGTGAGTAGTTTTTGTTTTGTTTTGTTTTTAAGCCAAAGATTCCCTAACATTAGCTAGTTAAAAATCGCAGACCTTTTTGGTTAGTTTTAGGGATTTTATTATAAATTGCTACACAGATAAAGACCAAACACAAAAATTTTAAATATGGAATATTGCTAATGTTTTGTGACTTTTAAGTTATTTATAATCCTAGGTACTTATCAACGAATAGGAATACAAATCTGGCACGTATCCTGTCCCAAAAGTAAATTTTTAGGTGAGACAAAGTGTCAGTATAAATAAGTAGGGTGTATCAGTTAGGAATCTAGCAAGAAATGGATGACACACTCAGACTAAGTAATTGAAAAACAGTTGTAAAAAGTTATTTATTTAAATAGGTGTACAGGGATGTCCCCTTCTAAGAAGATAGACTAGACATACATTTCCTTATTCATTTCTCTGAGATAACTAATAACCTTGGGCATTAAACCTAAAACAAGCATAAGAAGCCTCGAAAAGGCAAAAGAAGGCTCACAAACTACAGAACTTGGGACTAAAGGAACAGCACAGTGGTGAGTTCCTTTAGTTTTCTCCTTGCCTCATATATTCCCACACTTAGAGGAGAAGAAGCCAGCAAATCAGAAATGCCAATCAGCACAGAGGAAAAAATACTACAATAAAAGCCTGCTCTTCTAGCCAAAGGACCAAGAAAAGAGTAGCTTAGCAAAACAATATTTACATAATAACTGGTTTACTTTAGCCAAACACCAAAGGAAAAGCTGTGGCCCCACCCTCGTTCACACCAGAAAAGGCCCAATGGAGAAACTAGACATCTGCCTTGTTAGGCTGTAGTGAGGTTTCATAGCCCTTCTGCTGGAGAGGCATCAGAAAAGCCATGTAGACAGCAGAGACTCCCATCCCCATCTGATTGATGTTGAAACCCATACCCACACACCATGCGGGTATGTCAGAGGAAGCCTAGTGATGAATGTGTGTGGGTTTCCTAAATACCAGTTGGGGGTGAAAGTCCTGGCTGCTTACATGCCTTTCTGACACTATCCTCAGTAGCAGAGTTAGGTGCCTGTTTTCAGTTTGGCATGGATAAAGTCTAGGTTCCTGAGAACTTTCACTACTGCACAGTGCTAACAAGGCAGTGCTCTCCCACCTTACCATTGGTGTCAGTAGAGATTACATAGGTACGAGTAAATAAAGTACTTTTACCTTTTCCAGCCAAAAAAGTATCAATGGGAATCCAGATGGCATACCCCAACCCAATGGGAATGAGGAACAGCCTCCACAGTGTCAATAGAGGCTGACTGGGAAACCTGGAATTCTACCCCACCTGATTGTAATGAGGAGACAACCACCCCTTCTTTGCTAGAGCTGTGTCAGGAGAAGCCAGTTAAAGTTTAAATAAAATCCAGAATCTCATAAGACCCCAGATTTTCAGATTTCAATTAAAAACCATGCTTCATACCAGGGATCAGAAGGCCTTTTCTTTGAGAAAGAAAATCAATAGATGCCAACACCAAAGTAATAGAAATGTTAGAACTACCTAACAAAGATTTTAAAGTGACATACTTAAAAGCAAAATGCTTCAAAAAGCAAGTGGCAAAGTGCCTGAAATTTTTTTTTAAAAAAGATAATTGCAGCAAGCAAATGAAAGGTTTTGGCAAAGAAATAGAAATTATTAAAAAGGAAATTTTAAAACTGATTAATATGGTAACCCAAACAAACAAAATAGTGAATGGGCACAGCCAAAAGAGGCAAAAGAAGGAATCAAACATGAAAGAACGAAGAAATTAAACATCTCAACAATAGAGAGACTAAAGACAACAAAGATGCATTCTTAAAGATCTGTGAGAACTAAATGTACATTTGTGCAACACGAGTATTTAGATAGA